>NW_026600316.1:147202-173613 GCF_029448725.1 Salvelinus fontinalis
CCCCTCTCCACTCTTCTCCGTCCCTCTCCACTTTACTCCTCTCCACCCCTCTCCACTTTACTCCTCTCCTCCCCTCTCCACTCTTCTCCTCTCTGTCCCTCTCCACTCTTCTCCTCTCTGTCCCTCTCCACTCTTCTCCACTCCGCCCCTCTCCACTCTTCCCCTCTCCACCCCTCTCCTCTCCACTTTATTCCTCTCCACTCTACTCCTCCCCTCTCCACTCTTCTCCTCTCCGCCCCTCTCCACTCTTCTCCTCTCCGCCCCTCTCCACTCTTCTCCTCTCCGCCCCTCTCCTCTCCACCCCTCTCCACTCTTCTCTCCACCCCTCTCCACTCTTCTCTCCGCCCCTCTCCACTCTTCTCTCCGCCCCTCTCCACTCTTCTCTCCGCCCCTCTCCACTCTTCTCCTCTCCGCCCCTCTCCACTCTTCTCCTCTCCACTCTTCTCCTCTCCGCCCCTCTCCACTCTTCTCCTCTCCGCCCCTCTCCACTCTTCTCCTCTCCGCCCCTTTCCACTCTTCTCCTCTCCGCCCCTCTCCACTCTTCTCCTCTCCTCTCCACTCTTCTCCTCTCCGCCCCTCTCCACTCTTCTCCTCTCCGCCCCTCTCCACTCTTCTCCTCTCCGCCCCTCTCCTCTCCGCCCCTCTCCACTCTTCTCCTCTCCGCCCCTCTCCACTCTTCTCCTCTCCGCCCCTCTCCACTCTTCTCCTCTCCGCCCCTCTCCACTCTTCTCCTCTCCGCCCCTCTCCACTCTTCTCCTCTCCGCCCCTCTCCACTCTTCTCCTCTCCGCCCCTCTCCACTCTTCTCCTCTCCGCCCCTCTCCACTCTTCTCCTCTCCTCCACTCTTCTCCTCTCCGCCCCTCTCCACTCTTCTCCTCTCCGCCCCTCTCCACTCTTCTCCTCTCCGCCCCTCTCCACTCTTCTCCTCTCCGCCCCTCTCCACTCTTCTCCTCTCCGCCCCTCTCCACTCTTCGCCCCTCTCCACTCTTCTCATTCTCTCTTCTACACCTCTTGTCTTCCAGGTGAGTTCTTCCTGAAGAATCTGTTAGAGAAGAGGAAGGCGGCGGCAGAATAATCTGATCACCTGGACTCACCTTTTTACCTGAATACTGACGACTGGGACATCTCCTCCTTTTAGGTTCCTCTGTCCCTCCATAAAGCTCATCTAGATACACTGTATTACAATAGAATATACTACAATATAAAGTTCCTCCAATCCAGAATATGAGCTACTACAGGACTCTGTTCATGTTGATGTCTCGCTCTGTACATTATAACCAGGGATGTAGTGGGGGTAATTGAGAAGGTAAAGGGGGGTAATTACCTGGGAAGATAAAGGAGGGTAATTACCTGGGAAGATAAAGGAGGGTAATTACCTGGGAAGATAAAGGAGGATAAATACCTGGGAAGATAAAGGGGGGTAATTACCTGGGAAGGTGAAGAGGGGTAAATACCTGGGAAGGTAAAGGAGGGTAATTACCTGGGAAGGTGAAGGGGGGTAAGTAAAGGGGGTAATTACCTGGGAAGGTAAAGGAGAATAAATACCTGGGAAGGTAAATACCTGGGAAGGTAAAGGAGGATAAATACCTGGGAAGGTAAAGGAGGATAAATACCTGGGAAGGTAAAGGAGGATAAATACCTGGGAAGGTAAAGGAGGATAAATACCTGGGAAGGTAAAGGAGGGTAAATACCTGGGAAGGTAAAGGAGGATAAATACCTGGGAAGGTAAAGGGGGGATCGACCCTCCACTCCGCCACTGGCTATAGACGTATGATTCACATCAGTCAGCAACACGTATATTCACACAGTCAACCAACGCATCAGGAGGGTAGAGGGGGGACCACTTAAGGTCAGGTTGGACAATAGGGGGGACTGATTTAAGTGGGACACCCATGGTGTGTGCAAAGGGAAGGAAAGTGTTGGAATGGCAGTCCTATCATATTCACTACAAGTAGTCCACTATTATGGGGAATAGTTCACCAGTAGTCCACTATTATGGGGAATAGTTCACCAGTAGTCCACTATTATGGGGAATAGTTCACCAGTAGTCCACTATTATGGGGAATAGTTCACCAGTAGTCCACTATTATGGGGAATAGTTCACCAGTAGTCCACTATTATGGGGAATAGTTCACCAGTAGTCCACTATTATGGGGAATAGTTCACCAGTAGTCCACTATTATGGGGAATAGTTCACCAGTAGTCCACTATTATGGGGAATAGTTCACCAGTAGTCCACTATTATGGGGAATAGTTCACCAGTAGTCCACTATTATGGGGAATAGTTCACCAGTAGTCCACTATTATGGGGAATAGTTCACCAGTAGTCCACTATTATGGGGAATAGTTCACCAGTAGTCCACTATTATGGGGAATAGTTCACCAGTAGTCCACTATTATGGGGAATAGTTCACCAGTAGTCCACTATTATGGGGAATAGTTCACCAGTAGTCCACTATTATGGGGAATAGTTCACCAGTAGTCCACTATTATGGGGAATAGTTCACCAGTAGTCCACTATTATGGGGAATAGTTCACCAGTAGTCCACTATTATGGGGAATAGTTCACCAGTAGTCCACTATTATGGGGAATAGTTCACCAGTAGTCCACTATTATGGGGAATAGTTCACCAGTCGTCCACTATTATGGGGAATAGTTCACCAGTCGTCCACTATTATGGGGAATAGTTCACCAGTCGTCCACTATTATGGGGAATAGTTCACCAGTAGTCCACTATTATGGGGAATAGTTCACCAGTAGTCCACTATTATGGGGAATAGTTCACCAGTAGTCCACTATTATGGGGAATAGTTCACCAGTAGTCCACTATTATGGGGAATAGTTCACCAGTAGTCCACTATTATGGGGAATAGTTCACCAGTCGTCCACTATTATGGGGAATAGTTCACCAGTCGTCCACTATTATGGGGAATCGGGGGCCATTTTGAGACGAAGCTAGAGAACGGTCTCCGTTTTAACTCCACAACACGATACCCAGACGAGAGAGAATGACTGAGGGGTTTGAAATGTGTTGCTATGTGATCGACGTGTTGCTATGTGATGTGTTGTTTTATAATGACTCACGGTTGTATATTAAAGCATTTACTTAACAATCCTGTATGTGTGTGATCGGGTCAATGTGCATCTGGTGGGGTAATGGACTGTGTATGAATATGTATCACAAAGCACCCTATTCCCTATGTAGGGCACTAGATAGGGAATAAGGAACCATTTGGTGGGACTAGGGCCCATAGTGCACTAGATAGGGAATAAGGAACCATTTGGGGGACTAGGACCCATAGTGCACTAGATAGGGAATAAGGAACCATTTGGGCCCTAGGACCCATAGTGCACTAGATAGGGAATAAGGAACCATTTGGGGGACTAGGGCCCATAGTGCACTAGATAGGGAATAAGGAACCATTTGGTGGGACTAGGACCCATAGTGCACTAGATAGGGAATAAGGAACCATTTGGGCCCTAGGACCCATAGTGCACTAGATAGGGAATAAGGAACCATTTGGGGGACTAGGGCCCATAGTGCACTAGATAGGGAATAAGGAACCATTTAGGGGACTAGGACCCATAGTGCACTAGATAGGGAATAAGGAACCATTTGGGGGACTAGGACCCATAGTGCACTAGATAGGGAATAAGGAACCATTTAGGGGACTAGGACCCATAGTGCACTAGATAGGGAATAAGGAACCATTTGGGGGACTAGGACCCATAGTGCACTAGATAGGGAATAAGGAACCATAGGGAATAAGGAACCATTTGGGGGACTAGGACCCATAGTGCACTAGATAGGGAATAAGGAACCATTTGGGGGACTAGGGCCCATAGTGCACTAGATAGGGAATAAGGACCCATTTGGGGGACTAGGACCCATAGTGCACTAGATAGGGAATAAGGAAACATTTGGGGGACTAGGGCCCATAGTGCACTAGATAGGGAATAAGGAACCATTTGGGGGACTAGGGCCCATAGTGCACTAGATAGGGAATAAGGACCCATTTGGGGGACTAGGACCCATAGTGCACTAGATAGGGAATAAGGACCCATTTGGGGGACTAGGACCCATAGTGCACTAGATAGGGAATAAGGAACCATTTGGGGGACTAGGACCCATAGTGCACTAGATAGGGAATAAGGAACCATTGTGCACTAGATAGGGAATAAGGACCCATAGTGCACTAGATAGGGAATAAGGAACCATTTGGGGGACTAGGACCCATAGTGCACTAGATAGGGAATTAGGACCCATAGTGCACTAGATAGGGAATTAGGACCCATTTGGGGGACTAGGACCCATAGTGCACTAGATAGGGAATAAGGAACCATTTGGGGGACTAGGACCCATAGTGCACTAGATAGGGAATAAGGAACCATTTGGGGGACTAGGACCCATAGTGCACTAGATAGGGAATAAGGAACCATTTGGGGGACTAGGGCCCATAGTGCACTAGATAGGGAATAAGGAACCATTTGGGGGACTAGGACCCATAGTGCACTAGATAGGGAATAAGGAACCATTTGGGGGACTAGGGCCCATAGTGCACTAGATAGGGAATAAGGAACCATTTGGTGGGACTAGGACCCATAGTGCCCTAGATAGGGAATAAGGAACCATTTGGGGGACTAGAACCCATAGTGCACTAGATAGGGAATAAGGGCCCATAGTGCACTAGATAGGGAATAAGGAACCATTTGGGGGACTAGGACCCCTAGTGCACTAGATAGGGAATAAGAAACCATTTGGGGGACTAGGGCCCATAGTGCACTAGATAGGGAATAAGGAACCATTTGGGGGACTAGGACCCATAGTGCACTAGATAGGGAATAAGGAACCATTTGGGGGACTAGGGCCCATAGTGCACTAGATAGGGAATAAGGAACCATTTGGGGGACTAGGACCCATAGTGCACTAGATAGGGAATAAGGAACCATTTGGGGGACTAGGGCCCATAGTGCACTAGATAGGGAATAAGGAACCATTTGGGGGACTAGGACCCATAGTGCACTAGATAGGGAATAAGGAACCATTTGGGGGACTAGGACCCATAGTGCACTAGATAGGGAATAAGGAACCATTTGGTGGGACTAGGGCCCATAGTGCACTAGATAGGGAATAAGGACCCATAGTGCACTAGATAGGGAATAAGGAACCATTTGGGGGACTAGGACCCATAGTGCACTAGATAGGGAATAAGGAACCATTTGGGGGACTATGGCCCATAGTGCACTAGATAGGGAATAAGGAACCATTTGGGGGACTATGGCCCATAGTGCACTAGATAGGGAATAAGGAACCATTTGGGGGACTAGGGCCCATAGTGCACTAGATAGGGAATAAGGAACCATTTTGGGGGACTAGGGCCCATAGTGCACTAGATAGGGAATAAGGAACCATTTGGGGGACTAGGACCCATAGTGCACTAGATAGGGAATAAGGAACCATTTGGGGGACTAGGACCCATAGTGCACTAGATAGGGAATAAGGAACCATTTGGTGGGACTAGGACCCATAGTGCCCTAGATAGGGAATAAGGAACCATTTGGGGGACTAGAACCCATAGTGCACTAGATAGGGAATAAGGGCCCATAGTGCACTAGATAGGGAATAATGAACCATTTGGGGGACTAGGACCCATAGTGCACTAGATAGGGAATAAGGAACCATTTGGGGGACTAGGACCCATAGTGCACTAGATAGGGAATAAGGAACCATTTGGTGGGACTAGGACCCATAGTGCACTAGATAGGGAATAAGGAACCATTTGGGGGACTAGGGCCCATAGTGCACTAGATAGGGAATAAGGAACCATTTGGGGGACTAGGACCCATAGTGCACTACATAGGGAATAAGGAACCATTTGGTGGGACTAGGGCCCATAGTGCACTAGATAGGGAATAAGGAACCATTTGGGGGACTAGGACCCATAGTGCACTAGATAGGGAATAAGGAACCATTTGGGGGACTAGGGCCCATAGTGCACTAGATAGGGAATAAGGACCCATTTGGGGGACTAGGACCCATAGTGCACTAGATAGGGAATAAGGAACCATTTGGGGGACTAGGACCCATAGTGCACTAGATAGGGAATAAGGACCCATTTGGGGGACTAGGACCCATAGTGCACTAGATAGGGAATAAGGACCCATTTGGGGGACTAGGACCCATAGTGCACTAGATAGGGAATAAGGACCCATTTGGGGGACTAGGACCCATAGTGCACTAGATAGGGAATAAGGAACCATTTGGGGGACTAGGGCCCATAGTGCACTAGATAGGGAATAAGGACCCATTTGGGGGACTAGGACCCATAGTGCACTAGATAGGGAATAAGGAACCATTTGGGTGACTAGGGCCCATAGTGCACTAGATAGGGAATAAGGACCCATTTGGGGGACTAGGACCCATAGTGCACTAGATAGGGAATAAGGAACCATTTGGGGGACTAGGGCCCATAGTGCACTAGATAGGGAATAAGGAACCATTTGGGGGACTAGGACCCATAGTGCACTAGATAGGGAATAAGGAACCATTTGGGGGACTAGGACCCATAGTGCACTAGATAGGGAATAAGGACCCATTTGGGGGACTAGGACCCATAGTGCACTAGATAGGGAATAAGGACCCATTTGGGGGACTAGGACCCATAGTGCACTAGATAGGGAATAAGGACCCATTTGGGGGACTAGGACCCATAGTGCACTAGATAGGGAATAAGGACCCATTTGGGGGACTAGGACCCATAGTGCACTAGATAGGGAATAAGGACCCATTTGGTGGGACTAGGACCCATAGTGCACTAGATAGGGAATAAGGAACCATTTGGGGGACTAGGGCCCATAGTGCACTAGATAGGGAATAAGGAACCATTTGGGGGACTAGGACCCATAGTGCACTACATAGGGAATAAGGAACCATTTGGTGGGACTAGGGCCCATAGTGCACTAGATAGGGAATAAGAAACCATTTGGGGGACTAGGGCCCATAGTGCACTAGATAGGGAATAAGGAACCATTTGGGGGACTAGGACCCATAGTGCACTAGATAGGGAATAAGGAACCATTTGGGGGACTAGGACCCATAGTGCACTAGATAGGGAACAAGGAACCATTTGGTGGGACTAGGGCCCATAGTGCACTAGATAGGGAATAAGGACCCATAGTGCACTAGATAGGGAATAAGGAACCATTTGGGGGACTAGGACCCATAGTGCACTAGATAGGGAATAAGGACCCATAGTGCACTAGATAGGGAATAAGGAACCATTTGGTGGGACTAGGGCCCATAGTGCACTAGATAGGGAATAAGGACCCATTTGGGGGACTAGGACCCATAGTGCACTAGATAGGGAATAAGGAACCATTTGGGGGTCTAGGGCCCATAGTGCACTAGATAGGGAATAAGGAACCATTTGGGGGACTAGGACCCATAGTGCACTAGATAGGGAATAAGGAACCATTTGGGGGACTAGGGCCCATAGTGCACTAGATAGGGAATAAGGAACCATTTGGGGGACTAGGACCCATAGTGCACTACATAGGGAATAAGGAACCATTTGGTGGGACTAGGGCCCATAGTGCACTAGATAGGGAATAAGAAACCATTTGGTGAGACTAGGACCCATAGTGCACTAGATAGGGAATAAGAAACCATTTGGTGAGAATAGGGCCCATAGTGCACTAGATAGGGAATAAGGAACCATTTGGGCCCTAGGACCCATAGTGCACTAGATAGGGAATAAGGAACCATTTGGGGGACTAGGACCCATAGTGCACTAGATAGGGAATAAGGAACCATTTGGGGGACTAGGACCCATAGTGCACTAGATAGGGAATAAGGAACCATTTGGGGGACTAGGGCCCATAGTGCACTAGATAGGGAATAAGGAACCATTTGGGGGACTAGGACCCATAGTGCACTAGATAGGGAATAAGGAACCATTTGGGGGACTAGGGCCCATAGTGCACTAGATAGGGAATAAGGAACCATTTGGTGGGACTAGGGCCCATAGTGCACTAGATAGGGAATAAGGAACCATTTGGGGGACTAGGGCCCATAGTGCACTAGATAGGGAATAAGGAACCATTTGGGGGACTAGGACCCATAGTGCACTAGATAGGGAATAAGGAACCATTTGGGGGACTAGGACCCATAGTGCACTAGATAGGGAATAAGGAACCATTTGGTGAGACTAGGGCCCATAGTGCACTAGATAGGGAATAAGGACCCATTTGGGGGACTAGGACCCATAGTGCACTAGATAGGGAATAAGGACCCATTTGGGGGACTAGGACCCATAGTGCACTAGATAGGGAATAAGGAACCATTTGGTGGGACTAGGACCCATAGTGCACTAGATAGGGAATAAGGAACCATTTGGGGGACTAGGACCCATAGTGCACTAGATAGGGAATAAGGAACCATTTGGGGGACTAGGACCCATAGTGCACTAGATAGGGAATAAGGAACCATTTGGGGGACTAGGACCCATAGTGCACTAGATAGGGAATAAGGACCCATTTGGGGGACTAGGACCCATAGTGCACTAGATAGGGAATAAGGAACCATAGTGCACTAGATAGGGAATAAGGAACCATTTGGGGGACTAGGGCCCATAGTGCACTAGATAGGGAATAAGGAACCATTTGGGGGACTAGGACCCATATTGCACTAGATAGGGAATAAGGAACCATTTGGGGGACTAGGACCCATAGTGCACTAGATAGGAAATAAGGAACAATTTGGGCCCTAGGACCCATAGTGCACTAGATAGGGAATAAGGAACCATTTGGGGGACTAGGACCCATATTGCACTAGATAGGGAATAAGGAACCATTTGGTGGGGCTAGGACCCATAGTGCACTAGATAGGGAATAAGGAACCATTTGGGGGACTAGGACCCATAGTGCACTAGATAGGGAATAAGGACCCATTTGGTGAGACTAGGGCCCATAGTGCACTAGATAGGGAATAAGGAACCATTTGGGGGACTAGGACCCATAGTGCACTAGATAGGGAATAAGGACCCATTTGGGGGACTAGGACCCATAGTGCACTAGATAGGGAATAAGGACCCATTTGGGGGACTAGGACCCATAGTGCACTAGATAGGGAATAAGGACCCATTTGGGGGACTAGGACCCATAGTGCACTAGATAGGGAATAAGGACCCATTTGGGGGACTAGGACCCATAGTGCACTAGATAGGGAATAAGGACCCATAGTGCACTAGATAGGGAATAAGGAACCATTTGGGGGACTAGGACCCATAGTGCACTAGATAGGGAATAAGGAACCATTTGGGGGACTAGGACCCATCGTGCACTAGATAGGGAATAAGGAACCATTTGGGGGACTAGGACCCATAGTGCACTAGATAGGGAATAAGGAACCATTTGGGGGACTAGGACCCATAGTGCACTAGATAGGGAATAAGGAACCATTTTGGGGACTAGGACCCATAGTGCACTAGATAGGGAATAAGGAAACATTTGAGAGAAAACCTATGTCCAATAATATTACTGTAGAAACCTCCCCTCTCATCAGTAAAATTACTGTAGAAACCTCCCCTCTCATCAGTAATATTACTGTAGAAAACTCCCCTCCCTACAGTAATATTACTGTAGAAACCTCACCTGACCAACATTAATATTAGTGTAGAAACCTCCCCTCTCGTCAGTAATATTACTGTAGAAACCTCCTCTCGTCAGTAATATTACTGTAGAAACCTCCCCTCCCAACAGTAATATTACTGTAGAAACCTCACCTCGTCAGTAATATTACTGTAGAAACCTCACCTCCCTACAGTAATATTACTGTAGAAACCTCACCTCTCGTCAGTAATATTACTGTAGAAACCTCACCTCCCTACAGAAATATTACTGTAGAAACCTCCCCTCCCAACAGTAATATTACTGTAGAAACCTCCCCTCTCGTCAGTAATATTACTGTAGAAACCTCCCCTCTCGTCAGTAATATTACTGTAGAAACCTCCCCTCCCAACAGTAATATTACTGTAGAAACCTCACCACTCGTCAGTAATATTACTGTAGAAACCTCACCTCGTCAGTACTATTACTGTAGAAACCTCACCTCCCAACAGTAATATTACTGTAGAAACTTCCCCTCGTCAGTAATATTGCTGTAGAAACCTCACCTCCCCTCACGTCAGTAATATTACTGTAGAAACCTCACCTCCCCACAGTAATATTACTGTAGAAACCTCATCTCCCAACAGTAATATTACTGTAGAAACCTCCCCTCTCGTCAGTAATATTACGGTAGAAACCTCGCCTCCCTACAGTAATATTACTGTAGAAACCTCACCTCCCTACAGTAATATTACTGTAGAAACCTCACCTCCCTACAGTAATATTACTGTAGAAACCTCCCCTCCCAACAGTAATATTGCTGTAGAAACCTCACCTCCCAACAGTAATATTACTGTAGAAACCTCCCCTCGTCACTAATATTACTGTAGAAACCTCCCCTCCCAACAGTATTATTGCTGTAGAAACCTCACCTCTCGTCAGTAATATTACTGTAGAAACCTCACCTCCCAACAGTAATATTACTGTAGAAACCTCCCCTCGTCACTAATATTACTGTAGAAACCTCACCTCCCAACAGTAATATTACTGTAGAAACCTCACCTCTCGTCAGTAATATTACTGTAGAAATCTCACCTCCCAACAGTAATATTACTGTAGAAACCTCCCCTCGTCACTAATATTACTGTAGAAACCTCATCTCCCCACAGTAATATTACTGTAGAAACCTCATCTCCCAACAGTAATATTACTGTAGAAACCTCCCCTCTCGTCAGTAATATTACGGTAGAAACCTCGCCTCCCTACAGTAATATTACTGTAGAAACCTCACCTCCCTACAGTAATATTACTGTAGAAACCTCACCTCCCTACAGTAATATTACTGTAGAAACCTCTCCTCCCAACAGTAATATTGCTGTAGAAACCTCACCTCTCGTCAGTAATATTACTGTAGAAACCTCACCTCCCAACAGTAATATTACTGTAGAAACCTCCCCTCGTCACTAATATTACTGTAGAAACCTCACCTCCCAACAGTAATATTACTGTAGAAACCTCACCTCTCGTCAGTAATATTACTGTAGAAACCTCACCTCCCTACAGTAATATTACTGTAGAAACCTCCCCTCGTCAGTAATATTACTGTAGAAACCTCACCTCCCTACAGTAATATTACTGTAGAAACCTCCCCTCGTCAGTAATATTACTGTAGAAACCTCACCTCCCTACAGTAATATTACTGTAGAAACCTCACCTCCCAACAGTAATATTACTGTAGAAACATCCCCTCGTCAGTAATATTACTGTAGAAACCTCACCTCCCAACAGTAATATTAGTGTAGAAACCTCACCTCGTCAGTAATATTACTGTAGAAACCTCCCCTCTCGTCAGTAATATTACTGTAGAAACCTCACCTCCCTACAGTAATATTACTGTAGAAACCTCCCCTCGTCAGTAATATTACTGTAGAAACCTCCCCTCCCAACAGTAATATTACTGTAGAAACCTCCCCTCTCGTCAGTAATATTACTGTAGAAACCTCCCCTCTCGTCAGTAATATTACTGTAGAAACCTCACCTCCCAACAGTAATATTACTGTAGAAACATCCCCTCTCGTCAGTAATATTACCGTAGAAACCTTCCCTCCCTACAGTAATATTACTGTAGAAACCTCCCCTCCCAACAGTAATATTACTGTAGAAACCTCCCCTCTCGTCAGTAATATTACTGTAGAAACCTCACCTCTCGTCAGTAATATTACTGTAGAAACCTCCCCTCCCAACAGTAATATTACTGTAGAAACCTCCCCTCCCTACAGTAATATTACTGTAGAAACCTCCCCTCCCTACAGTAATATTACTGTAGAAACCTCCCCTCTCGCCAGTAATATTACTGTAGAAACCTCCTCTCCCATCAGTAATATTACTGTAGAAACCTCCCCTCTCGCCAGTAATATTACTGTAGGAACCTCCCCTCGTCAGTAATATTACTGTAGAAACCTCTCGACAGTAATATTACAGTAGAAACCTCACCTCCCATCAGTAATATTACTGTAGAAACCTCACCTCTCGTCAGTAATATTACTGTAGAAACTTCACCTCTCGTCAGTAATATTACTGTGGAAACCTCACCTCCCATCAGTAATATTACTGTAGAAACCTCACCTCCCTACAGTAATATTACTGTAGAAACCTCCCCTCTCGTCAGTAATATTACTGTAGAAATCTCCCCTCGTCAGTGATATTACTGTAGAAACCTCACCTCCCAACAGTAATATTACTGTAGAAACCTCACCTCTCGTCAGTAATATTACTGTAGAAACCTCACCTCCCTACAGTAATATTACTGTAGAAACCTCACCTCCCAACAGTAATATTACTGTAGAAACTCACCTCCCAACAGTAATATTACTGTAGAAACCTCACCTCTCGACAGTAATATTACTGTAGAAACCTCACCTCTCGTCAGTAATATTACTGTAGAAAACCTCCCCTCTCGTCAGTAATATTACTGTAGAAATCTCACCTCCCATCCCAACAGTTATATTACTGTAGAAACCTCACCTCCCTACAGCAATATTACTGTAGAAACCTCACCTCCCATCCCAACAGTTGTAGAAACCTCACCTCCCTACAGTAATATTACTGTAGAAACCTCCCCTCTCGTCAGTAATATTACTGTAGAAACCTCCCCTCTCTTCAGTAATATTACTGTAGAAACCTCACCTCTCGTCAGTAATATTACTGTAGAAACCTCCCCTCGTCAGTGATATTACTGTAGAAACCTCACCTCCCAACAGTAATATTAGTGTAGAAACCTCCCCTCTCGTCAGTAATATTACTGTAGAAACCTCACCTCCCAACAGTAATTACTGTAGAAACCTCACCTCCCTACAGTAATATTACTGTAGAAACCTCCCCTCTCGTCAGTAATATTACTGTAGAAAACCTCACCTCCCATCCCAACAGTAATATTACTGTAGAAACCTCACCTCCCTACAGTAATATTACTGTAGAAACCTCCCCTCTCGTCAGTAATATTACTGTAGAAACCTCCCCTCTCTTCAGTAATATTACTGTAGAAACCTCACCTCTCGTCAGTAATATTACTGTAGAAACCTCCCCTCGTCAGTGATATTACTGTAGAAACCTCACCTCCCAACAGTAATATTAGTGTAGAAACCTCCCCTCTCGTCAGTAATATTACTGTAGAAACCTCACCTCCCAACAGTAATTACTGTAGAAACCTCACCTCCCTACAGTAATATTACTGTAGAAACCTCCCGACAGTAAGGATGGTAAAGAGTAAGAATGATTCATACTAATTCTACAGATGTATCCTTAATGGCTCCCTATGGGGTCTTAGTCAAAAGTGGTGCACCCTATTCCCTATGGGGTCTTAGTCAAATGTAGTGCACCCTATTACCTATGGGGTCTTCGTCAAATATAGTGCACCCTATTACCTATGGGGTCTTAGTCAAATGTAGTGCACCCTATTCCCTATGAGGTCTTAGTCAAATGTAGTGCACCCTATTCCCTATGAGGTCTTAGTCAAATGTAGTGCACCCTATTCCCTATGGGGTCTTAGTAAAAAGTAGTGCACTAGATAGGGTGCATCCTAAATGGCAACCTATTCCCTATGTGTAGTTGCACCTAGACACGGATCTAAGGTCAGTTTGGAGTATTTCTACCCCCCTGACTTTAGATATCTAGTCTGGGGACGTGCCAAACAGCTCCCTGGTCCCTACTCTGTATATATAGTGCACTACTTTTGACCAAGACTCTGTATATGTAACGGATGTGAAATGGCTAGCTAGTTAGCGGCGGTGGTGCGCGCTAATAGCCTTTCAATCGGTGACGTCACTTGCTCTGAAACCTAGAAGTAGTGGCCTTTTGTGGAGCGATGGGTAACGATGGTTCGTTGGGTGACTGGTGCTGATGTGTGCAGAAGGTCCCTGGTTCGCGCCCGGTTCGGGGACGGACTAAAGTTATACTGTTACATATATATATATAGTGCACTACTTTTGACCAAGACCCGTCGGGAAATATGATATAATTATAGATTGCACACTAATACCTGAAGCAGTAACAAAGCATTGAGTCTTGCGGTGACAGTTCACATCTTGTTTTATTTAAGTCGCAGGTTGATGACATCACTGGTCTATAAAAAAGGCATGAAATGAAAGGATTTGAAGAATCTATTCCATCTGAAATGACACCCTTTATATAGTGCAGTACGTTGGACCAGGAGAGCACCACGAAAGGGAACGGGGACACCCTTTATATAGTGCAGTACGTTGGACCAGGAGAGCACCACGAAAGGGGACGTTATTAAGACTCACACTATTTCTGTCTGTATAAAATCAGAACCAGTGATGACAGTTACAACAGGAAATGAGAGGCAGTATTAACGTGATTGGGTAGATATAACAGGAAATGAGAGGCAGTATTAACGTGATTGGCCAGTTATAACAGGAAATGAGAGGCAGTATTAACGTGATTGGGTAGATATAACAGGAAATGAGAGACAGTATTAACGTGATTGGGTAGATATAACAGGAAATGAGAGGCAGTATTAATGTGATTGGCCAGTTATAACAGGAAATGAGAGACAGTATTAACGTGATTGGGTAGATATAACAGGAAATGAGAGACCGTATTAACGTGATTGGGTAGATATAACAGGAAATGAGAGACAGTATTAACGTGATTGGCCAGTTATAACAGGAAATGAGAGATAGTATTAACGTGATTGGCCAGTTATAACAGGAAATGAGAGACAGTATTAACGTGATTGGGTAGATATAACAGGAAATGAGAGATAGTATTAACGTGATTGGGTAGATATAACAGGAGATAAAACCGTTGAAGTATTGACAACGATCGGCAGCATCAAAACGTATTGATTATCAATGATTGTCCTCGTAGAGGAGGACTGGATAGACAGGAGGTAGAGTTTTGATTCTGAGGGGGGTGTCTCAGACTTTGGTCTTCTTGGTCGGGGGTTCAGGGGGGTGTCAGACTGGTCTTCTTGGTCGGGGGTTCAGGGGGGTGTCAGACTGGTCTTCTTGGCCGGGGGTTCAGGGTTGATTCTGAGGGGTGTGTCTCAGACTTTGGTCTTCTTGGTCGGGGGTTCAGGGTTGATTCTGAGGGGGGTGTGTCAGACTGGTCTTCTTGGTCGGGGGTTCAGGGGGGTGTCAGACTTTGGTCTTCTTGGCCGGGGGTTCAGGGTTGATTCTGAGGGGTGTGTCTCAGACTTTGGTCTTCTTGGTCGGGGGTTCAGGGTTGATGCTGATACGAGGGACTCCGGCCGTGGGGGTGTAGGGAATACGAGATGTCGTCACCTTCTTACCGATGGTTTCGATCTGCAGGAAACAGAGAAGAGATGCAGTCTGGTTCTAGTAGTGAGAACACAGTTTTACTGGGTACGGAGGTAACCTCTCCCCCCAGGCTTGACTTGCTGGGGGGCATAGAGCCTGGTAACAGTGTGGGTCTGTCTGGAACTTAGAAGGGGGAGGGATTTACTGAGTAACATGCTAATCAATTAAAATACTAAGCGAATCACACGACTATGAGGCGTGGCTCTAAAATGGAGGCGGGAGAGACACAGAGCCTGAGACCGGTGTATAATATAGGACTTTGGAAAAATGGCCAATCAATATAGATTATCTCATTAACCATATTATTTTTTTTGGGGAAACCCAATTGATTCTGAGTTCAGGCAAAATAAAGTTTATATGTGAAAACCATTTATAAGATTCATACTTTACAATTTGCCTAAATCACTTCCTTGTTTAACATCACTTCCTTGTTTTAACATCACTTCCTATTTTAACATCACTTCCTTGTTTAACATCACTTCCTTGTTTAACATCACTTCCTTGTTTAACATCACTTCCGTGTTTAACATCACTTCCGTGTTTAACATCACTTCCGTGTTTAACATCACTTCCGTGTTTAACATCACTTCCGTGTTTAACATCACTTCCTTGTTTAACATCACTTCCTAGTTTAACATCACTTCCTAGTTTAACATCACTTCCTTGTTTAACATCACTTCCTTGTTTAACATCACTTCCTTGTTTAACATCACTTGTGCTGCTGGCGCTTTGAAGTCCACCATGTAGAGGGAGGGTCTAGCTGGTGACGGACTGAGAGATCAGCCAATTAAAACCCACCGGCTGTTTTCACTGCTCCTGCCATACCACTTCCAGCGCTGTGAAACCAGGCGGTTAGAGTGTGTGTGTGTGTGTGTGTGTGTGTGTGTGTGTGTGTGTGTGTATGTGTGTGTGTGTGTGTGTGTGTGTGTGTGTGTGTGTACCTGGAAGCCAATGTTCTGCAGGCGGGGGTGCAGTTGGTCCAACAGGCGACGGCCGTCAAACAGAAACGCTGGCTTCAACATGTGGTCGTAGATCCTCTCATAGTCCAGCTCCTACACAACACACAACACACACACACACACACACACACACACACAGAGTTGATGTTAGGTGTTTATAGGATTGGAGCAGTGTGTGTGTGTGTGTGTGTGTGTGTGTGTGTGTGTGTGTGTGTGTGTGTGTGTGTGTGTGTGTGTGTGTCTCTCACCTTGAACATGTCCCACTCGGTGCAGACGACCAGAGCGTGAGCCCCTTGACAGGCCTGGTAGGGGTCCACTGACACCGTGACCAGCTCAGACACTACAATACACAGATACACCGTTACATAGACACTACAATACACCGTTACATAGACACTACAATACACCGTTACATAGACACTACAATACACAGATACACCGTTACATAGACACTACAATACACAGATACACCGTTACATAGACACTACAATACACCGTTACATAGACACTACAATACACCGTTACATAGACACTACAATACACAGATACACCGTTACATAGACACTACAATACACAGATACACCGTTACATAGACACTACAATACACCGTTACATAGACACTACAATACACCGTTACATAGACACTACAATACACAGATACACCGTTACATAGACACTACAATACACAGATACACCGTTACATAGACACTACAATACACAGATACACCGTTACATAGACACTACAATACACCGTTACATAGACACTACAATACACAGATACACCGTTACATAGACACTACAATACACAGATACACCGTTACATAGACACTACAATACACCGTTACATAGACACTACAATACACAGATACACCGTTACATAGACACTACAATACACAGATACACCGTTACATAGACACTACAATACACAGACACACAACAGAGTTAAAGTTATACATGTGTAAGGGATAATCAACGAGTGCTATTCTGTGGAAACTAATGCACGACTCGTAGAGGAGACAGACAGACCCTCCCTCCCTCTACCTCCTCTACCTCCTTTGTATTGTAGACAGGCAGACAGGCAGTCAGGCAGTCAGGCAGACAGGCAGACAGACAGAGACAGACAGACAGACAGACAGACAGACCCCCCCCTCCCTCCTCTACCTCCTCTACCTCTGTGAGGGTCTTCAGAGATGTGTGGTTGAGAGGCAGACAGACAGACAGACCCCCCCCTCTCTCCTCTACCTCTGTGAGGGTCTTCAGAGATGTGTGGTTGAGAGGCAGACAGACAGACAGACCCCCCCCTCCCTCCCTCCTCTACCTCCTCTACCTCTGTGAGGGTCTTCAGAGATGTGTGGTTGAGAGGCAGACAGACAGACAGACCCCCCCCCTCCCTCCCTCCTCTACCTCCTCTACCTCTGTGAGGGTCTTCAGAGATGTGTGGTTGAGAGGCAGACAGACAGACAGACCCCCCCTCCCTCCTCTACCTCTGTGAGGGTCTTCAGAGATGTGTGGTTGAGAGGCAGACAGACAGACAGACCCCCCCCCCCTCTCTCCTCTACCTCTGTGAGGGTCTTCAGAGATGTGTGGTTGAGAGGCAGACAGACAGACAGACCCCCCCCTCCCTCCCTCCTCTACCTCCTCTACCTCTGTGAGGGTCTTTAGAGATGTGTGGTTGAGAGACAGACAGACAGACCCCCCCCTCTCTCCTCTACCTCTGTGAGGGTCTTCAGAGATGTGTGGTTGAGAGACAGACAGACAGACCCCCCCCCCTCCCTCCTTTACCTCTGTGAGGGTCTTCAGAGATGTGTGGTTGAGAGGCAGACAGACAGACAGACCCCCCCCTCCCTCCTCTACCTCTGTGAGGGTCTTCAGAGATGTGTGGTTGAGAGGCAGACAGACAGACAGACCCCCCCCTCCCTCCTCTACCTCTGTGAGGGTCTTCAGAGATGTGTGGTTGAGAGGCAGACAGACAGACCCCCCCCCCCCTCCCTCCTCTACCTCTGTGAGGGTCTTCAGAGATGTGTGGTTGAGAGGCAGACAGACAGACCCCCCCCTCCCTCCTCTACCTCTGTGAGGGTCTTCAGAGATGTGTGGTTGAGAGGCAGACAGACAGACAGACCCCCCCCCCCCTCCCTCCTCTACCTCTGTGAGGGTCTTCAGAGATGTGTGGTTGAGAGGCAGACAGACAGACAGACCCCCCCCCCCCCCTCCCTCCCTCCTCTACCTCTGTGAGGGTCTTCAGAGATGTGTGGTTGAGAGGCAGACAGACAGACCCCCCCCCTCCTCTACCTCTGTGAGGGTCTTCAGAGATGTGTGGTTGAGAGGCAGACAGACAGACAGACCCCCCCCCCCCCCCCTCCCTCCTCTACCTCTGTGAGGGTCTTCAGAGATGTGTGGTTGAGAGGCAGACAGACAGACCCCCCCCCTCCCTCCTCTACCTCTGTGAGGGTCTTCAGAGATGTGTGGTTGAGAGGCAGACAGACAGACAGACCCCCCCCCTCCCTCCTCTACCTCTGTGAGGGTCTTCAGAGATGTGTGGTTGAGAGGCAGGCAGACAGACCCCCCCCTCCCTCCCTCCCCTCCCTCCTCTACCTCTGTGAGGGTCTTCAGAGATGTGTGGTTGAGAGGCAGACAGACAGACAGACAGACCCCCCCCCCTCCCTCCTCTACCTCTGTGAGGGTCTTCAGAGATGTGTGGTTGAGAGGCAGACAGACAGACAGACCCCCCCCTCCCTCCTCTACCTCTGTGAGGGTCTTCAGAGATGTGTGGTTGAGAGGCAGACAGACAGACAGACCCCCCCCCTCCCTCCTCTACCTCTGTGAGGGTCTTCAGAGATGTGTGGTTGAGAGGCAGGCAGACAGACCCCCCCCTCCCTCCCTCCCCTCCCTCCTCTACCTCTGTGAGGGTCTTCAGAGATGTGTGGTTGAGAGGCAGACAGACAGACAGACAGACCCCCCCTCCCTCCTCTACCTCTGTGAGGGTCTTCAGAGATGTGTGGTTGAGAGAGGTCCAGGATGATCTGTTCCTTCAGGACTTTAGGGTCGTAGATGTGGAGCTTGGCTCCCTCGTCCATCAGGTACTTAGATATATAGATACTAGAAGACTCCCTGAAAGACACACACACATTTCAGTCATTTAGCAGGCACTCTTATCCAGAGAGACTTACAGGAGACATTTAGGCTAAGTTCCTTGCTCAAGGGCACAGACCGATCTTTTCACCTAGTCGACTGGAAGATTCGAACCAGCGACCTTTCAGTACTGGCCCAACAATCTTAAATCGCTAAGCTACCTGCCGCCCCATAATATGAATGATTAACTCTGGGGGGGGGGGGGGGGGGGTGTTCTATATGAGTATAACAGGTCAAGGTTCCAAGACAGGCTCTTTACCTCTACACACACACACTGATTAACCTGACACACACCGGAGAGAGGAGACAGAGAGAGAAAGGAGAGAGAGGAGAGAAAGAGGAGACAGAGACAGGCTCTTTACCTCTACACACACACACACTGATTAACCTGACACACACCAGAGACAGAGAGAGAGAGGAGAGAGAGAGAGAGGAGACAGAGACAGGCTCTTTACCCCTACACACACACACACTGATTAACCTGACACACACCAGAGACAGAGAGAGAGAGGAGAGAGAGAGAGAGAGAGAGAGGAGACAGAGACAGGCTCTTTACCCCTACACACACACACTGATTAACCTGACACACACCAGAGAGGAGAGGAGACCAGACAGACAGACAGAGGAGGAGAGACAGAGACAGAGAGAGAGGAGACAGAGACTGAGGAGAGAGAGACAGGCAATTCCCTTTACCCCTACACACACTGATTAACCTGACACACTATACAGAGAATGAGGAGACAGAGAGGAGAGAGACAAATTTGACCCCAATAACTACCGTGGGATATGCGTCAACAGCAACCTTGGGAAAATCCTCTGCATTATCATTAACAGCAGACTCGTACATTTCCTCAGTGAAAACAATGTACTGAGCAAATGTCAAATTGGCTTTTTACCAAATTACTGTACGACAGACCACGTATTCACCCTGCACACACTAATTAACAAACAAACCAAAACAAAGGCAAAGTCTTCTCATGCTTTGTTGATTTAAAAAAAAGATTTTGACTCAATTTGGGATGAGGGTCTGCTGTACAAATGGATGGAAAGTGGTGTTGGGGGTAAAACATACGACATTATAAAATCCATGTACACAAACAACAAGTGTGATGTTAAAATTGTCAAAGAACACACATTTCTTCCCACAGGGCCGTGGGGTAAAACAGGGATGCAGCTTAAGCCCCACCCTCTTCAACATATATATCAACGAATTGGCGAGGGCACTAGAACAGTCTGCAGCACCCGGTCTCACCCTACTAGAATCCGAAGTCAAATGTCTACTGTTTGCTGATGATCTGGTGCTTCTGTCACCAACCAAGGAGGGCCTACAGCAGCACCTAGATCTTCTGCACAGATTCTGTCAGACCTGGGCCCTGATAGACCTAGGACCTGACAGACCTGGGCCCTGACAGACCTGGGCCCTGACAGACCTGGGACCTGACAGACCTGGGACCTGACAGACCTGGGACCTGACAGACCTGGGACCTGACAGACCTGGGACCTGACAGACCTGGGCCCTGACAGACCTGGGCCATGTCAGACCTGGGCCATGTCAGACCTGGGCCCTGTCAGACCTGGGCCCTGTCAGACCTGGGCCCTGACAGATCTGGGCCATGACAGACCTGGGCCATGACAGACCTGGGCCCTGTCAGACCTGGGCCCTGTCAGACCTGGGCCCTGTCAAACCTGGGCCCTGACAGATCTGGGCCCTGACAGACCTGGGCCCTGTCAGTAAATCTCAGTAAGACCAAAATAATGGTGTTCCAAAAAAGGTCCAGTCGCCAGGACCACAAATTCCATCTAGACACCGTTGCCCTAGAGCACACAAAAAACTATACATACCTCGGCCTAAACATCAGCGCTACAGGTAACTTCCACAAAGCTGTGAACGAGCTGAGAGACAAGGCAAGAAGGGCCTTCTATGCCATCAAAAGGAACATAAAATTCAACATACCAATTAGGATCTGGCTAAAAATACTTGAATCAGTCATAGAGCCCATTGCCCTTTATGGTTGTGAGGTCTGGGGTCCGCTCACCAACCAAGATTTCACAAAATGGGACCAGCACCAAATTGAGACTCTGCATGCAGAATTCTGCAAAAATAATCCTCTATGTACAACGTAAAACACCAAATAATACATGCAGAGCAGAATTAGGCCGATACCCACTAATTATCAAAATCCAGAAAAGAGCCGTTAAATTCTACAACCACCTAAAAGGAAGCGATTCCCAAACCTTCCATAACAAAGCCATCACCTACAGAGAGATGAACCTGGAGAAGAGTCCCCTAAGCAAGCTGGTCCTGGGGCTCTGTTCACAAACACAAACACACCCCCCACAGAGCCCCACGACAACAGCACAATTAGACCCAACCAAATCATGAGAAAACTAAAAGATAATTACTTGACACGTTGGAAAGAAATAACAAAAAAACAGAGCAAACTAGAATGCTATTTGGCCCTAAACAGAGAGTACACAGTGGCAGAATACCTGACCACTGTGACTGACCCTAAACAGAGAGTATACAGTGGCAGAATACCTGACCACTGTGACTGACCCTAAACAGAGAGTACACAGTGGCAGAATACCTGACCACTGTGACTGACCTGAACGTAAGGAAAGCTTTGACTTTGTACAGACTCAGTGAGCCTTGCTATTGAGAAAGGCCGCCGTAGGCAGACATGGCTCTAAAGAGAAGACAGGCTATGTGCAAACTGCCCACAAAATGAGGTGGATACTGAGCTGCACTTCCTAACCTCCTGCCAAATGTATGACCATATTAGAGACACATATTTCCTCACAGATACACAAAGAATTAGAAAACAAATCCAATTTTGATAAACTCCCATATCTACTGGGTGAAATACCACAGTGTTCCATCACAGCAGCAAGATTTGTGACCTGTTGCCACAAGAAAAGGGCAACCAGTGAAGAACAAACACCATTGTAAATACAACCCATATTTATGGCTATTTATTTTCCCTTTTGTACTTTCACTATTTGCACATCGTTACAACACTGTATATCGACATAATATGACATTTGAAATGTCTTTATTATTTTGAAACTTCTGTATGTTAAATGTTTACTGTTAATTTTATAGTTTATATCACTTTTGTTTATCATCTATTTCACTTGCTTTGGCAATGTTAACATTTGTTTCCCATGGCAATAAAGACTTTGAATTGAATTGAGAGAGACAGAGCGAGAGAAAGACGGAATTTATGTTTCAAAAAGAGAAGAGGAGAGAGGGAACGAGAAGGAGAGGAGAGAGGGAACGAGGAGGAGAGGAGAGAGGGAACGAGGAGGAGAGGAGAGAAGGAACGAGGAGGAGAGGAGAGAAGGAACGAGGAGGAGAGGAGAGAGGGAACGAGGAGGAGAGGAGAGAGGGAACGAGGAGGAGAGGAGAGAGGGAACGAGGAGGAGAGGAGAGAGGGAACGAGGAGGAGAGGAGAGAGGGAACGAGGAGGAGAGGAGAGAGGGAACGAGGAGGAGAGGAGAGAGGGAACGAGAAGGAGAGGAGAGAGGGAACGAGACGGAGAGGAGAGAGGGAACGAGAAGGAGAGGAAGAGGAGAGAGGGAACGAGGAGGAGAGGAGAGAGGGAACGAGGAGGAGAGGAGAGAGGGAACAAGGAGAGAGGGAACGAGGAGGAGAGGAGAGAGGGAACGAGGAGGAGAGGAGAGAGGGAACAAGGAGAGAGGGAACGAGAAGGAGAGGAGAGAGGGAACGAGGAGGAGAGGAGAGAGGGAACGAGGAGGAGAGGAGAGAGGGAACGAGAAGGTTAGGAGAGAGGGAACAAGGAGAGAGGGAACGAGAAGGATTGAGAGAGGGAACGAGGAGGAAAGGGAACGAGAAGGAGAGGAGAGAGGGAACGAGGAGGAGAGGAGAGAGGGAACGAGGAGGAGAGGGAACGAGGAGGAGAGGAGAGAGGGAACGAGGAGGAGAGGGAACGAGAAGGAGAGGAGAGAGGGAATGAGAAGGAGAGGGAACAAGGAGAGAGGGAAGAAGGAGAGGAGAGAGGGAAGGAGGAGAGAGGGAACGAGGAGAGAGGGAACGAGGAGGGAACGAGGAGAGAGGGAACGAGAAGGAGAGGAGAGAGGGAACGAGGAGGAGAGGGAACGAGAAGGAGAGGAGAGAGGGAATGAGAAGTAGAGAAAACAAGGAGAGAGGGAACGAGGAGAGGAAGAGGGAAGGAGGAGGAGAGGAGAGAGGGAACGAGGAGAGAGGGAACGAGGAGAGAGGGAACGAGGAGAGAGGGAACGAGAAGGAGAGGGAACGAGAAGGAGAGGAGAGAGGGAACGAGGAGGAGAGGGAACGAGGAGAGAGGGAACGAGAAGGAGAGGGAACGAGAAGGAGAGGAGAGAGGGAACGAGGAGGAGAGGGAACGAGGAGGAGAGGGAACGAGGAGGAGAGAGGGAACGAGAAGGAGAGGGATGGAGGAGGAGAGGAGAGAGGGAAGGAGGAGGAGAGGAGAGAGGGAAGGAGGAGGAGAGGAGAGAAGAGAGGGAAGGAGGAGGAGAGGAGAGAGGGAAGGAGGAGGAGAGGAGAGAGGGAAGGAGGAGGAGAGAGGGAAGGAGAAGGAGAGAGGGAAGGAGGAGGAAAGAAAAGAGAGAGGAGGAGGAGAAGAATAGAAGATAGGAAACAGATACCTGGTGTCTCCAGTGTCTTTCTTAAAGGAGAATCCCAGCAGAGCGATCTTCTTCCCCGTCACTGTGTTAAACAGACAGTCAATGATACGACATGCAAACCTCCTCCGCTGGTACTCATTCATATCAATCACCTGGAGAGAGGAGGGAGAGGGGGGAGGGGGGAGGAGAGGGAGGAGGGAGAGGGGGGAGAGGGAACGAGGAGGAGGAGAGAGGTTGGGAGAGGGGGGAGGAGGGAGAGGGGGGAGGAGGAGGGTGGAGAGAGGTTGGGAGAGGGAGAGGGGGGAGGAGGGAGAGGGGGGAGGAGGAGGGTGGAGAGAGGTTGGGAGAGGGAGAGGGGGGAGGAGGGAGAGGGGGGAGGAGGAGGGTGGAGAGAGGTTGGGAGAGGGAGGGAGGGAGAGGGAGAAAAGGAAGGATGTGGGATATGAAAGAATAATAAATATAGCTGTGAGCAGCAATGAACGGGGTTCACACTGCGAATCCCCAATAATACATTTTATTATGCTCTTTCCAAGACATTCAAAGTCCCTTTATATGGTCAAGATAACCAGCAAGTTAAACTATAAAATCACACATTAAAATCAAAAGCCAGTATATATATATATATCAGATAACATGTTAACAGACCAGAGGAGACTAATCAGGGGACAGAGAATATTTTAGTGAAGAGGTCGCTACTGTGGACTGAGAGGTTATGGCGTGGGGAGGAGATACAGAGAGAGAGTAAGAACAACTATTCTCGTCCGTCCGTCCGTCCGTCCGTGTGTGTGTGTGTGGGTGTGTGTGGGTGTGTGTGGGTGTCTGCAGTAGCTACCTGTTGCCAGTAAGAAGCGACCTCAGGTCTGTGTGTGTGTGTGTGTGTGTGTGTGTGTGTGTGTCTGCAGTAGCTACCTGTTGCCAGTAAGAAGCGACCTCAGGTCTGTGTGTGTGTGTGTGTGTGTGTGTGTGTGTGTGTGTGTGTGTGTGTGTGTGTCTGCAGTAGCTACCTGTTGCCAGTAAGAAGCGACCTCAGGTCTGTGTGTGTGTGTGCAGTAGTAGCTACCTGTTGCCAGTAGGAGGCGACCTCAGGGAGGTTGAGAGCTTCACACAGATACACCAGGTTTAATACATCCTTCTGGAAACAACTACCACCAAACCCTGGAGGGGGAGAGAGAGAGAGAGATGGGGAGGGGGGGAGAGAGAGAGAGATGGTGGAGGGAGAGAGATGGGGGGAGGGGTGAGAGAGAGAGATGGGGAGGAGGGGGGGGGGAGATGGGGAGGAGGGGGGGGGGGGATGGGGAGGAGGGGGGGGGAGATGGGGAGGAGGGGGGGAGAGAGAGATGGGGGAAGGGAGAGAGAGATGGGGAGGGAGAGAGAGAGAGAGATGGGGAGGAAGGGAGAGAGAGAGAGATGGGGGAGGGAGAGAGAGAGAGATGGGGGAGGGGGGTGAGAGAGAGACGGGGAGGGAGAGAGATGGGAGGAGGGGTGAGAGAGAGATGGGGAGGGAGAGAGATGGGGAGGAGGGGGGGGGGAGAGATGGGAGGAGGGGTGAGAGAGAGATGGGGAGGGAGAGAGATGGGGAGGAGGGGGGGGGAGAGAGATGGGAGGAGGGGTGAGAGAGATGGGGGGAGGAGATGGGAGGAGGGGTGAGAGAGAGAGATGGGGAGGGAGAGAGATGGGAGGGAGGGGGGTGAGAGAGAGAGATGGGAGGAGTGGGGAGAGAGAGAGATGGGGAGGGAGAGAGAGAAAGAGATGGGAGGAGGGGGGAGAGAGAGATGGGAGGGAGAGACGGGGAGGGAGAGAGAGAGAAAGATGGGAGGAGGGGGGGAGAGAGAGAGACGGGGAGGGAGAGAGAGATGGGAGGAGGGGGGAGAGAGAGAGATGGGGGAGGGAGAGAGAGAGAGATGGGGGAGGGGAGAGAGAGAGATGGGGGAGGGAGAGAGAGAGAGATGGGGGAGGGAGAGAGAGAGAGATGGGGGAGGGAGAGAGAGAGAGATGGGGGAGGGAGAGAGAGATGGGAGGAGGGGGGAGATGGGGAGAGAGAGCGATGAGGGAGAGAGAGAGAGAGAGAGAGAGAGATGGGAGGGGGGGAGAGATGGGGGGAGAGAGAGAGAGAGAGATGGGGAGGAGGGGGGGGAGATGGGGAGGAGGGGGGGGGAGATGGGGAGGAGGGGGGGGGGGATGGGGAGGAGGGGGGGAGAGAGAGATGGGGGAGGGAGAGAGAGATGGAGGGAGAGATAGAGAGAGAGAG
>NW_026600316.1:176158-183658 GCF_029448725.1 Salvelinus fontinalis
GAGAGAGACAGCGACCCCCCCCCCTCCAGACGTACCAGTTAATCCCAGCAGACTGTAGTCAGAGAGAGACAGCGACCCCCCCCCCCCCCCCAGACGTACCAGTTAATCCCAGCAGACTGTAGTCAGAGAGAGACAGCGACCCCCCCCCCCCCCCCCAGACGTACCAGTTAATCCCCAGCAGACTGTAGTCAGAGAGAGACAGCGACCCCCCCCCCCCCAGATGTACCAGTTAATCCCAGCAGACTGTAGTCAGAGAAAGACAGCGACCCCCCCAGACGTACCAGTTAATCCCAGCAGACTGTAGTCAGAGAGAGACAGCGACCCCCCCCCCCCCCCCAGACGTACCAGTTAATCCCAGCAGACTGTAGTCAGAGAGAGACAGCGACCCCCCCCCCCCCCCCCAGACGTACCAGTTAATCCCAGCAGACTGTAGTCAGAGAGAGACAGCGACCCCCCCCCCCCCCAGACGTACCAGTTAATCCCAGCAGACTGTGGTCAGAGAGAGACAGCGACCCCCCCCCCCCCAGACGTACCAGTTAATCCCAGCAGACTGTAGTCAGAGAGAGACAGCGAACCCCCCCTCCAGACGTACCAGTTAATCCCAGCAGACTGTAGTCAGAGAGAGACAGCGACCCCCCCCCCCCCCCCCCCCCCCCCCAGACGTACCAGTTAATCCCAGCAGACTGTAGTCAGAGAGAGACAGCGACCCCCCCCCCCCCCCAGACGTACCAGTTAATCCCAGCAGACTGTAGTCAGAGAGAGACCCCCCCCCCCAGACGTACCAGTTCATCCCAGCAGACTGTAGTCAGAGAGAGACAGCACCCCCCCCCCCCAGACGTACCAGTTAATCCCAGCAGACTGTAGTCAGAGAGAGACAGCGAACCCCCCCCCCAGACGTACCAGTTAATCCCAGCAGACTGTAGTCAGAGAGAGACAGCGACCCCCCCCCCCCCCCAGACGTACCAGTTAATCCCAGCAGACTGTAGACAGAGAGAGACAGCGACCCCCCCAGACGTACCAGTTAATCCCAGCAGACTGTAGTCAGAGAGAGACAGCGACCCCCCCCAGACGTACCAGTTAATCCCAGCAGACTGTAGTCAGAGAGAGACAGCGACCCCCCCCCCCCGCCAGACGTACCAGTTAATCCCAGCAGACTGTAGTCAGAGAGAGACAGCCCCCCCCCCCAGACGTACCAGTTAATCCCAGCAGACTGTAGTTAGAGAGAGACAGCGACCCCCCCTCCCAGACGTACCAGTTAATCCCAGCAGACTGTAGTTAGAGAGAGACAGCGACCCCCCCTCCCAGACGTACCAGTTAATCCCAGCAGACTGTAGTCAGAGACCCCCCCTCCCCCAGACGTACCAGTTAATCCCAGCAGACTGTAGTCAGAGACAGCGACCCCCCCCCCCCCCAGACGTACCAGTTAATCCCAGCAGACTGTAGTCAGAGAGAGACCCCCCCCCCCAGGCGTACCAGTTAATCCCAGCAGACTGTAGTCAGAGAGAGACAGCGACCCCCCCCCCAGACGTACCAGTTAATCCCAGCAGACTGTAGTCAGAGAGAGACAGCGACCCCCCCCCCCCCCCAGACGTACCAGTTAATCCCAGCAGACTGTAGTCAGAGAGAGACAGCGACCCCCCCCCCCCAGACGTACCAGTTAATCCCAGCAGACTGTAGACAGAGAGAGACAGCGACCCCCCCCCCCCCAGACGTACCAGTTAATCCCAGCAGACTGTAGTCAGAGAGAGACAGCGACCCCCCCCCTCCAGACGTACCAGTTAATCCCAGCAGACTGTAGTCAGAGAGAGACAGCGACCCCCCCCCAGACGTACCAGTTAATCCCAGCAGACTGTAGACAGAGAGAGACAGCGACCCCCCCCCCCCCCCAGACGTACCAGTTAATCCCAGCAGACTGTAGACTGAGAGAGACAGCGACCCCCCCCAGACGTACCAGTTAATCCCAGCAGACTGTAGTCAGAGAGAGACAGTGACCCCCCCCCAGACGTACCAGTTAATCCCAGCAGACTGTAGACAGAGAGAGACAGCGACCCCCCCCCAGACGTACCAGTTAATCCCAGCAGACTGTAGTCAGAGAGAGACAGTGACCCCCCCCCCCAGACGTACCAGTTTGGAGAGTTCTGAGGACCAGGTGTTGGTGGTGATGATGCGGGTCTTGGGGACCCAACGTTCGTAGACGTCACACAGAGCCCTGATCGCCCTCTGACCCTCCGCCGTCTCGTCTCCTCCAATCAGGACGCGGTCTGGCTCCTTCAGGTCACGCACCGCCGTACCCTCCGCCAGGAACTCTGGGTTGGACAGCACCTACACACACACACAGACACAGAGAGATATAAACACACACACACACACACACACAGCGATATAAACACACACACACACACACAGACACACACACACAGACACACACACACACACACACAGAGATATAAACACACACACACACACAGAGATATAAACACACACACACACACAGAGATATAAACACACACACAGAAACCCAGGTTTGGTGGTGTGTGTAGCTCCTCCTACCTGCAGGTTGAGGTTGGGTTTGGTGGTGTGTGTAGCTCCTCCTACCTGCAGGTTGGGTTTGGTGGTGTGTAGCTCCTCCTACCTGCAGGTTGAGGTTGGGTTTGGTGGTGTGTGTAGCTCCTCCTACCTGCAGGTTGAGGTTGGGTTTGGTGGTGTGTGTAGCTCCTCCTACCTGCAGGTTGAGGTTGGGTTTGGTGTGTAGCTCCTCCTACCTGCAGGTTGAGGTTGGGTTTGGTGGTGTGTGTAGCTCCTCCTACCTGCAGGTTGAGGTAGGGTTTGGTGGTGTGTAGCTCCTCCTACCTGCAGGTTGGGTTTGGTGGTGTGTAGCTCCTCCTACCTGCAGGTTGAGGTTGGGTTTGGTGGTGTGTAGCTCCTCCTACCTGCAGGTTGGGTTTGGTGGTGTGTGTAGCTCCTCCTACCTGCAGGTTGAGGTTGGGTTTGGTGGTGTGTGTAGCTCCTCCTACCTGCAGGTTGAGGTTGGGTTTGGTGGTGTGTAGCTCCTCCTACCTGCAGGTTGAGGTTGGGTTTGGTGGTGTGTAGCTCCTCCTACCTGCAGGTTGAGGTTGGGTTTGGTGGTGTGTAGCTCCTCCTACCTGCAGGTTGAGGTGGGGTTTGGTGGTGTGTGTAGCTCCTCCTACCTGCAGGTGGGGTTTGGTGGTGTGTGTAGCTCCTCCTACCTGCAGGTTGAGGTTGGGTTTGGTGGTGTGTGTAGCTCCTCCTACCTGCAGGTTGAGGTTGGGTTTGGTGGTGTGTAGCTCCTCCTACCTGCAGGTTGAGGTTGGGTTTGGTGGTGTGTAGCTCCTCCTACCTGCATGTTGAGGTTGGGTTTGGTGGTGTGTGTAGCTCCTCCTACCTGCAGGTTGAGGTAGGGTTTGGTGGTGTGTGTAGCTCCTCCTACCTGCAGGTTGAGGTTGGGTTTGGTGGTGTGTGTAGCTCCTCCTACCTGCAGGTTGAGGTTGGGTTTGGTGGTGTGTAGCTCCTCCTACCTGCAGGTTGAGGTTGGGTTTGGTGGTGTGTAGCTCCTCCTACCTGCATGTTGAGGTTGGGTTTGGTGGTGTGTGTAGCTCCTCCTACCTGCAGGTTGAGGTAGGGTTTGGTGGTGTGTGTAGCTCCTCCTACCTGCAGGTTGGGTTTGGTTGTGTGTGTAGCTCCTCCTACCTGCAGGTTGGGTTTGGTGGTGTGTGTAGCTCCTCCTACCTGCAGGTTGAGGTTGGGTTTGGTGGTGTGTGTAGCTCCTCCTACCTGCAGGTTGGGTTTGGTGGTGTGTGTAGCTCCTCCTACCTGCAGGTTGGGTTTGGTTGTGTGTGTAGCTCCTCCTACCTGCAGGTTGGGTTTGGTGGTGTGTGTAGCTCCTCCTACCTGCAGGTTGAGGTTGGGTTTGGTGGTGTGTGTAGCTCCTCCTACCTGCAGGTTGAGGTGGGGTTTGGTGGTGTGTGTAGCTCCTCCTACCTGCAGGTTGGGTTTGGTGGTGTGTAGCTCCTCCTACCTGCAGGTTGAGGTTGGGTTTGGTGGTGTGTGTAGCTCCTCCTACCTGCAGGTTGAGGTTGGGTTTGGTGGTGTGTGTAGCTCCTCCTACCTGCAGGTTGAGGTTGGGTTTGGTGGTGTGTGTAGCTCCTCCTACGTGCAGGTTGAGGTAGGGTTTGGTGGTGTGTAGCTCCTCCTACCTGCAGGTTGAGGTGGGGTATGGTGGTGTGTAGCTCCTCCTACCTGCAGGTTGAGGTTGGGTTTGGTGGTGTGTAGCTCCTCCTACCTGCAGGTTGAGGTGGGGTTTGGTGGTGTGTGTAGCTCCTCCTACCTGCAGGTTGAGGTTGGGTTTGGTGGTGTGTAGCTCCTCCTACCTGCAGGTTGAGGTTGGGTTTGGTGGTGTGTGTAGCTCCTCCTACCTGCAGGTTGGGTTTGGTGGTGTGTAGCTCCTCCTACCTGCAGGTTGAGGTTGGGTTTGGTGGTGTGTGTAGCTCCTCCTACCTGCAGGTTGAGGTTGGGTTTGGTGGTGTGTAGCTCCTCCTACCTGCAGGTTGAGGTGGGGTTTGGTGGTGTGTAGCTCCTCCTACCTGCAGGTTGGGTTTGGTGGTGTGTGTAGCTCCTCCTACCTGCAGGTTGAGGTTGGGTTTGGTGGTGTGTGTAGCTCCTCCTACCTGCAGGTTGGGTTTGGTGGTGTGTGTAGCTCCTCCTACCTGCAGGTTGAGGTTGGGTTTGGTGGTGTGTGTAGCTCCTCCTACCTGCAGGTTGAGGTTGGGTTTGGTGGTGTGTAGCTCCTCCTACCTGCAGGTTGAGGTTGGGTTTGGTGGTGTGTGTAGCTCCTCCTACCTGCAGGTTGGGTTTGGTGGTGTGTGTAGCTCCTCCTACCTGCAGGTTGGGTTTGGTGGTGTGTGTAGCTCCTCCTACCTGCAGGTTGAGGTTGGGTTTGGTGGTGTGTGTAGCTCCTCCTACCTGCAGGTTGGGTTTGGTGGTGTGTGTAGCTCCTCCTACCTGCAGGTTGGGTTTGGTGGTGTGTGTAGCTCCTCCTACCTGCAGGTTGGGTTTGGTGGTGTGTGTAGCTCCTCCTACCTGCAGGTTGAGGTGGGGTTTGGTGGTGTGTGTAGCTCCTCCTACCTGCAGGTTGAGGTTGGGTTTGGTGGTGTGTGTAGCTCCTCCTACCTGCAGGTTGAGGTTGGGTTTGGTGGTGTGTGTAGCTCCTCCTACCTGCAGGTTGAGGTTGGGTTTGGTGGTGTGTGTAGCTCCTCCTACCTGCAGGTTGAGGTAGGGTTTGGTGGTGTGTGTAGCTCCTCCTACCTGCAGGTTGGGTTTGGTTGTGTGTGTAGCTCCTCCTACCTGCAGGTTGGGTTTGGTGGTGTGTGTAGCTCCTCCTACCTGCAGGTTGAGGTTGGGTTTGGTGGTGTGTGTAGCTCCTCCTACCTGCAGGTTGAGGTTGGGTTTGGTGGTGTGTGTAGCTCCTCCTACCTGCAGGTTGGGTTTGGTTGTGTGTGTAGCTCCTCCTACCTGCAGGTTGGGTTTGGTGGTGTGTGTAGCTCCTCCTACCTGCAGGTTGAGGTTGGGTTTGGTGGTGTGTGTAGCTCCTCCTACCTGCAGGTTGGGTTTGGTGGTGTGTGTAGCTCCTCCTACCTGCAGGTTGAGGTTGGGTTTGGTGGTGTGTGTAGCTCCTCCTACCTGCAGGTTGAGGTTGGGTTTGGTGGTGTGTGTAGCTCCTCCTACCTGCAGGTTGAGGTTGGGTTTGGTGGTGTGTGTAGCTCCTCCTACGTGCAGGTTGAGGTTGGGTTTGGTGTGTAGCTCCTCCTACCTGCAGGTTGGGTTTGGTGGTGTGTGTTGCTCCTCCTACCTGCAGGTTGGGTTTGGTGGTGTGTGTAGCTCCTCCTACCTGCAGGTTGGGTTTGGTGGTGTGTGTAGCTCCTCCTACCTGCAGGTTGGGTTTGGTGGTGTGTAGCTCCTCCTACCTGCAGGTTGAGGTGGGGTTTGGTGGTGTGTGTAGCTCCTCCTACCTGCAGGTTGGGTTTGGTTGTGTGTGTAGCTCCTCCTACCTGCAGGTTGGGTTTGGTGGTGTGTGTAGCTCCTCCTACCTGCAGGTTGAGGTTGGGTTTGGTGGTGTGTGTAGCTCCTCCTACCTGCAGGTTGGGTTTGGTGGTGTGTGTAGCTCCTCCTACCTGCAGGTTGAGGTTGGGTTTGGTGGTGTGTGTAGCTCCTCCTACCTGCAGGTTGAGGTAGGGTTTGGTGGTGTGTGTAGCTCCTCCTACCTGCAGGTTGAGGTTGGGTTTGGTGTGTAGCTCCTCCTACCTGCAGGTTGAGGTTGGGTTTGGTGGTGTGTGTAGCTCCTCCTACCTGCAGGTTGAGGTTGGGTTTGGTGGTGTGTGTAGCTCCTCCTACCTGCAGGTTGAGGTTGGGTTTGGTGGTGTGTGTAGCTCCTCCTACCTGCAGGTTGGGTTTGGTGGTGTGTGTAGCTCCTCCTACCTGCAGGTTGAGGTTGGGTTTGGTGTGTAGCTCCTCCTACCTGCAGGTTGAGGTTGGGTTTGGTGTGTAGCTCCTCCTACCTGCAGGTTGAGGTAGGGTTTGGTGGTGTGTAGCTCCTCCTACCTGCAGGTTGAGGTGGGGTTTGGTGGTGTGTGTAGCTCCTCCTACCTGCAGGTTGAGGTAGGGTTTGGTGGTGTGTAGCTCCTCCTACCTGCAGGTTGAGGTTGGGTTTGGTGGTGTGTGTAGCTCCTCCTACCTAAAGGTTGGGTTTGGTGGTGTGTAGCTCCTCCTACCTGCAGGTTGAGGTGGGGTTTGGTGGTGTGTGTAGCTCCTCCTACCTGCAGGTTGAGGTTGGGTTTGGTGGTGTGTAGCTCCTCCTACCTGCAGGTTGAGGTTGGGTTTGGTGGTGTGTGTAGCTCCTCCTACCTGCAGGTTGAGGTTGGGTTTGGTGGTGTGTAGCTCCTCCTACCTGCAGATTGAGGTTGGGTTTGGTGTGTAGCTCCTCCTACCTGCAGGTTGAGGTTGGGTTTGGTGGTGTGTGTAGCTCCTCCTACCTGCAGGTTGGGTTTGGTGGTGTGTAGCTCCTCCTACCTGCAGGTTGAGGTTGGGTTTGGTGGTGTGTGTAGCTCCTCCTACCTGCAGGTTGAGGTTGGGTTTGGTGGTGTGTGTAGCTCCTCCTACCTGCAGGTTGAGGTTGGGTTTGGTGGTGTGTGTAGCTCCTCCTACCTGCAGGTTGAGGTGGGGTTTGGTGGTGTGTGTAGCTCCTCCTACCTGCAGGTTGAGGTAGGGTTTGGTGGTGTGTAGCTCCTCCTACCTGCAGGTTGAGGTAGGGTTTGGTGGTGTGTAGCTCCTCCTACCTGCAGGTTGAGGTGGGGTATGGTGGTGTGTAGCTCCTCCTACCTGCAGGTTGAGGTTGGGTTTGGTGGTGTGTAGCTCCTCCTACCTGCAGGTTGAGGTGGGGTTTGGTGGTGTGTGTAGCTCCTCCTACCTGCAGGTTGAGGTTGGGTT
>NW_026600316.1:188658-258658 GCF_029448725.1 Salvelinus fontinalis
TAAAAGTCATTACAGCTGGGAGTCTTCCTGGGTAAGTCTCTAAGAGTCATTACAGCTGGGAGTCTTCCTGGGTAAGTCTCCAAGAGCCACTACAGCTGGGAGTCTTCCTGGGTAAGTCTCTAAGAGTCATTACAGCTGGGAGTCTTCCTGGGTAAGTCTCTAAGAGTCATTACAGCTGGGAGTCTTCCTGGGTAAGTCTCTAAGAGTCATTACAGCTGGGAGTCTTCCTGGGTAAGTCTCTAAGAGTCATTACAGCTGGGAGTCTTCCTGGGTAAGTCTCTAAGAGTCATTACAGCTGGGAGTCTTCCTGTGTAAGTCTCTAAGAGTGATTACAGCTGGGAGTCTTCCTGTGTAAGTCTCTAAGAGTCATTACAGCTGGGAGTCTTCCTGGGTAAGTCTCTAAGAGTGATTACAGCTGGGAGTCTTCCTGGGTAAGTCTCTAAGAGTCATTACAGCTGGGAGTCTTCCTGGGTAAGTCTCTAAGAGTCATTACAGCTGGGAGTCTTCCTGTGTAAGTCTCTAAGAGTCATTACAGCTGGGAGTCTTCCTGGGTAAGTCTCTAAGAGTCATTACAGCTGGGAGTCTTTCTGGGTAAGTCTCTGAGAGTCATTACAGCTGGGAGTCTTCCTGAGTAAGTCTCTAAGAGTCATTACAGCTGGGAGTCTTTCTGGGTAAGTCTCTGAGAGTCATTACAGCTGGGAGTCTTCCTGGGTAAGTCTCTAAGAGTCATTACAGCTGGGAGTCTTCCTGGGTAAGTCTCTAAGAGTCATTACAGCTGGGAGTCTTCCTGGGTAAGTCTCTAAGAGTCATTACAGCTGGGAGTCTTCCTGGGTAAGTCTCTAAGAGTCATTACAGCTGGGAGTCTTCCTGGGTAAGTCTCTAAGTGTCATTACAGCTGGGAGTCTTCCTGTGTAAGTCTCTAAGAGTCATTACAGCTGGGAGTCTTCCTGGGTAAGTCTCTAAGAGTGATTACAGCTGGGTGTCTTCCTGGGTAAGTCTCTAAGAGTCATTACAGCTGGGAGTCTTCCTGTGTAACTCTCTAAGAGTCATTACAGCTGTGAGTCTTCTTTGGTAAGTCTCTTAGAGTGATTACAGCTGGGTTGAATAATATTTGTCCATTATTAGACGTCTATGTGTGTGTTTGTATGTCTGTGTGTGTGTGCGGTGTGTGTGTGATACGGTACGGTACCTCGCATATGGGCAGTGTGTGTGGTGTGTGTGTGATACGGTACGGTACCTCGTATATGGGCAGTGTGTGTGTGTGATACGGTACCTTGTGTGTGTGTGTGTGTGTGTGTGTGATACGGTACCTCGTATATGGGCAGTGTGTCGGAGTTCCAGGCGTTGATCCGAGATTCGTTGACGTCGACCACAGTCACGTGGATCTCTGGACACATGTGGGCGATGACACTGCAGGTTGGTCCTCCCACATAGCCTGCTCCTATACAGCAAATTCTGTTGATCTGAAACATCTAGAGACACAGAGAGAGCGAGACAGAGAGAGAGAGAGACAGAGAGAGAGAGAGACAGACGCAGAGAGAGACACAGAGAGAGAGAGAGAGACACAGAGAGAGAGAGAGAGAGAGAGAGACAGAGAGAGAGAGACAGAGACAGAGACACAGAGGTTGGGTAGGTTACTGTCTAAATGTAATCCAACCAGGGTAGGTTACTGTCTAAATGTAATCCAACCAGGGTAGGTTACTGTCTAAATGTAATCCAACCAGGGTAGGTTACTGTCTAAATGTAATCCAACCAGGGTAGGTTACTGTCTAAATGTAATCCAACCAGGGTAGGTTACTGTCTAAATGTAATCCAACCAGGGTAGGTTACTGTCTAAATGTAATCCAACCAGGGTAGGTTACTGTCTAAATGTAATCCAACCAGGGTAGGTTACTGTCTAAATGTAATCCAACCAGGGTTGGTTACTGTCTAAATGTAATCCAACCAGGGTAGGTTACTGTCTAAATGTAATCCAACCAGGGTTGGGTTGGTTACTGTCTAAATGTAATCCAACCAGGGTAGGTTACTGTCTAAATGTAATCCAACCAGGGTAGGTTACTGTCTAAATGTAATCCAACCAGGGTAGGTTACTGTCTAAATGTAATCCAACCAGGGTAGGTTACTGTCTAAATGTAATCCAACCAGGGTAGGTTACTGTCTAAATGTAATCCAACCAGGGTAGGTTACTGTCTAAATGTAATCCAACCAGGGTAGGTTACTGTCTAAATGTAATCCAACCAGGGTAGGTTACTGTCTAAATGTAATCCAACCAGGGTAGGTTACTGTCTAAATGTAATCCAACCAGGGTTGGTTACTGTCTAAATGTAATCCAACCAGGGTAGGTTACTGTCTAAAGGTAATCCAACCAGGGTAGGTTACTGTCTAAATGTAATCCAACCAGGGTTGGGTTGGTTACTGTCTAAATGTAATCCAACCAGGGTTGGGTTGGTTACTGTCTAAATGTAATCCAACCAGGGTAGGTGACTGTCTAAATGTAATCCAACCAGGGTTGGGTAGGTTACTGTCTAAATGTAATCCAACCAGGGTTGGGTAGGTTACTGTCTAAATGTAATCCAACCAGGGTAGGTTACTGTCTAAATGTAATCCAACCAGGGTAGGTTACTGTCTAAATGTAATCCAACCAGGGTAGGTTACTGTCTAAATGTAATCCAACCAGGGTAGGTTACTGTCTAAATGTAATCCAACCAGGGTAGGTTACTGTCTAAATGTAATCCAACCAGGGTAGGTTACTGTCTAAATGTAATCCAACCAGGGTAGGTTACTGTCTAAATGTAATCCAACCAGGGTAGGTTACTGTCTAAATGTAATCCAACCAGGGTAGGTTACTGTCTAAATGTAATCCAACCAGGGTAGGTTACTGTCTAAATGTAATCCAACCAGGGTTGGGTTGGTTACTGTCTAAATGTAATCCAACCAGGGTAGGTTACTGTCTAAATGTAATCCAACCAGGGTTGGGTAGGTTACTGTCTAAATGTAATCCAACCAGGGTAGGTTACTGTCTAAATGTAATCCAACCAGGGTAGGTTACTGTCTAAATGTAATCCAACCAGGGTAGGTTACTGTCTAAATGTAATCCAACCAGGGTAGGTTACTGTCTAAATGTAATCCAACCAGGGTAGAATACTGTCTAAATGTAATCCAACCAGGGTAGGTTACTGTCTAAATGTAATCCAACCAGGGTAGGTTACTGTCTAAATGTAATCCAACCAGGGTAGGTTACTGTCTAAATGTAATCCAACCAGGGTTGGTTACTGTCTAAATGTAATCCGACCAGGGTTGGGTAGGTTACTGTCTAAATGTAATCCGACCAGGGTAGGTTACTGTCTAAATGTAATCCAACCAGGGTTGGGTTGGTTAGTCTCTAAATGTAATCCAACCAGGGTTGGGTAGGTTACTGTCTAAATGTAATCCAACCAGGGTAGGTTACTGTCTAAATGTAATCCAACCAGGGTTGGTTACTGTCTAAATGTAATCCAACCAGGGTAGGTTACTGTCTAAATGTAATCCGACCAGGGTAGGTTACTGTCTAAATGTAATCCGACCAGGGTTGGTTACTGTCTAAATGTAATCCAACCAGGGTTGGGTTGGTTACTGTCTAAATGTAATCCAACCAAGGTTGGGTTGGTTACTGTCTAAATGTAATCCAACCAGGGTTGGTTACTGTCTAAATGTAATCCAACCAGGGTTGGTTACTGTCTAAATGTAATCCAACCAGGGTTGGGTTGGTTACTGTCTAAATGTAATCCAACCAGGCTAGGTTACTGTCTAAATGTAATCCGACCAGGGTTGGGTTGGTTACTGTCTAAATGTAATCCGACCAGGGTTGGGTTGGTTACTGTCTAAATGTAATCCGACCAGGGTTGGGTTGGTTACTGTCTAAATGTAATCCGACCAGGGTTGGTTACTGTCTAAATGTAATCCGACCAGGGTTGGTTACTGTCTAAATGTAATCCGACCAGGGTTGGTTACTGTCTAAATGTAATCCGACCAGGGTAGGTTACTGTCTAAATGTAATCCGACCAGGGTTGGTTACTGTCTAAATGTAATCCGACCAGGGTTGGTTACTGTCTAAATGTAATCCGACCAGGGTTGGGTTGGTTACTGTCTAAATGTAATCCAACCAGGGTAGGTTACTGTCTAAATGTAATCCAACCAGGGTTGGGTTGGTTACTGTCTAAATGTAATCCAACCAGGGTAGGTTACTGTCTAAATGTAATCCGACCAGGGTTGGTTACTGTCTAAATGTAATCCGACCAGGGTTGGTTACTGTCTAAATGTAATCCGACCAGGGTTGGGTTGGTTACTGTCTAAATGTAATCCAACCAGGGTAGGTTACTGTCTAAATGTAATCCAACCAGGGTTGGTTACTGTCTAAAAGTAATCCAACCAGGGTTGGGTAGGTTACTGTCTAAATGTAATCCGACCAGGGTTGGGTTGGTTACTGTCTAAATGTAATCCATTGCAGTTGCTAGTTACTTGTCCAAAACTGTAATCAGTAATGTAACTCTTGGATTACCCAAACTCAGTTACTTTTAGATTACTTTCCCCTTTAAGAGGCATTAGAAGACGACCCCAAAAAATGTGGTTACCAATTGAACGACATCTATTGCAGGATAAATCAGTGTTAATGTTTACATAGCTGGTCATATATGCATGTTACATGTTACTTTATGGGTTGGTTATGTAGGCTTCTTCTAACTCAACGCTTTCTACTACATTATAATAATACGATTAAATTATATCTTTATAATAAAAAACAAAGTCTATCAGAATTCCAGTCATTCCAAAAACTGTTATACCCCTTAATCTTCAAGAATAGGACTTGGAAATATAGAAGTTTTTGATTAGCTAAACTATTTTACCTGAACATAACCCCAAAACTCAGGATTTATTAGAAAACTCAGGATTTATTAGAAAACTCGGGATTTATTAGGCCGCCCTACTCTGTTGTTTATGATGTTGTTGTCATGGAGACTGATCGGGCACTGTGCAGCTGTTGCAAGAGCTCATTGTCCACTGGTTTCAAAAACAATGATTGATAGGCCGATTAAATGTATTGAATTCAACCATTATTGGGTTCAAATACACATTTAGATTAGTGAACAGCCGTCCACAACAACCACAATCCGTAAGGCGCAAATAACTAAACGAGAGAGCAGCAGTGTGATTCACATCAGTGCGCCGTGTAGATATCAATAATAAGTGATATCCGTATCGCCGTAGACTACACCAGTGCTGTCATCCTGACCTCCAAGCGTTTATTCAAGTTGGATAATGTTTGAATGCCGACAGCAGTCGCACCATTGTGGAAGACATAGTTCGGACTGTAGCCTACAAAAGCCAATTCCTGCTCTTTTTCCGCGATCCATCACACACATTTGGTGTGTCATCATAGTGGTCTCTGATTGGTGGTCATCATTTGGTGTGTCATCATAGTGGTCTCTGATTGGTGGTCATCATTTGGGGTGTCATCATAGTGGTCTCTGATTGGTGGTCAGACTCACTCACGTAGAACAAACTTAAACATTCCGCCTTTTTTTCCAATGCTGATTTGAATGTCATTGAGAAAACAGATAAGTGTCAAATATTTATTGCTCCCACAAACCTATTTTCTGAATTTAAAAGTAATCATCTAGTTTTTCAAAAGTATCTGTAATCTGATTACAATATTTGTTTGCTGAGTAATGTAACGGATAACGTTACTGCCCAACCCTGGTGGCAACTGGCCAAGGAAAAAGTCCCTGGAGTGAAGAAACCTTAATTAAAACAAACTAGAAAAGGCGAGACAAATTGAACTTCAGAGAATACGACCCTCACTTGAGTAAGGAACTGAAACCAAAAAGCACACTTAAAAACAGTTTAATAATGTTAGCCTATTTGGAGAAGGGTTGTGTGTCTGTGCAACGGAGCACGTTGTTGGAAAAGAAAACACGTAACCGTGTGCGAATGTATTGTAATGAAACAGGCAGGGAGCAGGCCTTGAACCCTCGACCTTCTAAACCCGAAGTCCAGCGTGATATCGACTGTGCCCCGAAAGGTATGCTCAAGTGGCAGAGTCGATATCCGCGTTTATAAACCCAGGGTCGTTACACTATTAAACTCTGCAAAACAACTTTCACGATGAAGTCAGACATCGAGACATATAGATTCACATATACATTTACATATATAATTACATATAGTAACTCATACATACACATATAGAATTACATGCATTAATCCAGAATGTCGGAAGCCAGCTAAATACAGGAACTTTTTAATTCCGTTCTGATTTGGGGGTGCGTTCGTAAATTCACTCTGGCTCTCTACTCCGATTTCAGAGCGTCTTGAGTGGACCAGAACGCAGGATAATTGATGAATTTACGAACCATCAACACCCGTTGAATATGGCCGGTGTCAGTAAACAGTCGGGCAAAAAACTAAAAAACGTAATTAAATTGTTTTCCAGCAGCACAGTTACAGTCCACCAACACTCTGGGTAACGTGAAAACATACTAACCAGCTCTGCTTGGGCGAGTAAATGTGTAGCTAGCAAGTTAGCCAGTTAGCATGTGTGCTTGACTACTGTTGTTAAGGGTCAGAACGCTGAATTGGTTGGATTATTCTACTCGGCTAAAATGAATCTGAGAAAGAGATATAGACATCAAGCTCAACAAATATGAGCGTCCAAAGGGTTCAGTAACAGTTATAACGTTATTCTAACTTATTAGTAATTACATAGCTACTTAGTAGTAATACTTACCACTGCGGAGTCAACTACCCGATCTCACGGATAAATTTCAATTCGCAAAAAACCCACTTCCGTTATCGGTATTATCAGATGTCTCCTTGTTACTGACGCGATGTAAAATTGATCCCGGAAATATTGTTTCTTGAAGATCTTGGTTGTGGAAGTGGTCGCTTGACGATAGTTGCTGTATTGAATGAACCCTTTAGTTACAAATGAGAGGCTCAGTAATGTTGCAATTTATGCTGGGTTTTCACTAGATGCAACAGTCACAAAGTCAAAATTGTATAAATTCATACACAAATGAGATGTTTGCTCTTAATTTAGGGTTATGTATACGGCTATCGGTGTGGTTAAGGTTAGGTTTAAAATAACATTTTAATTGATAGAAATGGACGAAATAGGCGGGGGGTTTTGACTTTGTGTCTGTGGTAACTAGTGGCGACCCTTGTACAAATTGGGCGAAGAAAAGTCTTCCGGGGTCTGCGTCGCGTACAGCCAACCAGCGAGTGAGACGTCATTATGGTTAGATCGGGAGGGGGGCAGGGTTCAAAAAGATTAAACAATACAGCGTTGTCACGGTGAGCTCAGCTGGAATTAATTTGTTTCTGTCCCAGATAGCCACCTATCTCCTATATAGGCTCTGGTCCAAAATAGTGCACTATGTAGGAAACAGGGTGCCGTTTGGAACACATACAGTATCACTGAAATGTGCTTTTATATGACATTGACAAATAGGACATTAATGATTAGGTTGGATTTGAGAAGAGGACAGAGAGTTAACCTTGTTCACACAAGACCTTTATCTATTGACACCCTGGGAGTCAGACAGACAGGGAGTCAGACAGACACATACACAGGGAGTCAGACAGACAGGGAGTCAGACACACACCCCGGGAGTCAGACAGACAGGAAGTCAGACAGACACACACACAGGGAGTCAGACAGACACCCTGGGAGTCAGACAGACAGGGAGTCAGACAGACACATACACAGGGAGTGAGACAGACAGGAAGTCAGACAGACACACACACAGGGAGTCAGACACACACCCTGGGAGTCAGACAGACACCCTGGGAGTCAGACAGACAGGGAGTCAGACATACACATACACAGGGAGTCAGACAGACAGGAAGTCAGACAGACACCCTGGGAGTCAGACAGACAGGAAGTCAGACACACACCCCGGGAGTCAGACAGACAGGAAGTCAGACAGACAGGAAGTCAGACAGACACCCCGGGAGTCAGACAGACAGGGAGTCAGACACACACCCCGGGAGTCAGACAGACAGGGAGTCAGACAGACACTCTGGGAGTCAGATACAGACACTCTGGGAGTCAGATACAGACACTCTGGGAGTCAGATACAGACACTCTGGGAGTCAGATACAGACACTCTGGGAGTCAGATACAGACACTCTGGGAGTCAGATACAGACACCCTGGGAGTCAGATACAGACACCCTGGGAGTCAGATAGACACCCTGGGAGTCAGATAGACACCCTGGGAGTCAGATAGACACCCTGGGAGTCAGATAGACACCCTGGGAGTCAGATAGACACCCTGGGAGTCAGATAGACACCCTGGGAGTCAGATAGACACCCTGGGAGTCAGATAGACACCCTGGGAGTCAGATACAGACAGGAAGTCAGACAGACACTCTGGGAGTCAGATACAGACACCCTGGGAGTCAGATACAGACACCCTGGGAGTCAGATAGACACCCTGGGAGTCAGATAGACACCCTGGGAGTCAGATAGACACCCTGGGAGTCAGATAGACACCCTGGGAGTCAGATAGACACCCTGGGAGTCAGATAGACACCCTGGGAGTCAGATAGACACCCTGGGAGTCAGATAGACACCCTGGGAGTCAGATAGACACCCTGGGAGTCAGATAGACACCCTGGGAGTCAGATACAGACACCCTGGGAGTCAGATACAGACACCCTGGGAGTCAGATACAGACAGGAAGTCAGACAGACACTCTGGGAGTCAGATACAGACACCCTGGGAGTCAGATACAGACACCCTGGGAGTCAGATACAGACACCCTGGGAGTCAGATACAGACACCCTGGGAGTCAGATACAGACACCCTGGGAGTCAGATACAGACACCCTGGGAGTCAGATAGACACCCTGGGAGTCAGATAGACACCCTGGGAGTCAGATACAGACACACACCCTGGGAGTCAGATACAGACACACACTCTGGGAGTCAGATACAGACACACACTCTGGGAGTCAGATACAGACACACACTCTGGGAGTCAGATACAGACACACACTCTGGGAGTCAGATACAGACACACACTCTGGGAGTCAGATACAGACACTCTGGGAGTCAGATACAGACACTCTGGGAGTCAGATACAGACACCCTGGGAGTCATCAGATACAGACACCCTGGGAGTCATCAGATACAGACACTCTGGGAGTCAGATACAGACACCCTGGGAGTCATCAGATACAGACACTCTGGGAGTCAGATACAGACACCCTGGGAGTCAGATACAGACACCCTGGGAGTCATCAGATACAGACACTCTGGGAGTCAGATACAGACACTCTGGGAGTCAGATACAGACACCCTGGGAGTCAGATACAGACACCCTGGGAGTCAGATACAGACACCCTGGGAGTCAGATACAGACACCCTGGGAGTCAGATACAGACACCCTGGGAGTCAGATACAGACACCCTGGGAGTCAGATACAGACACCCTGGGAGTCAGATACAGACACCCTGGGAGTCAGATACAGACACCCTGGGAGTCAGATACAGACACCCTGGGAGTCAGATACAGACACCCTGGGAGTCAGATACAGACACCCTGGGAGTCAGATACAGACACCCCGGGAGTCATCAGATACAGACACCCCGGGAGTCATCAGATACAGACACCCCGGGAGTCATCAGATACAGACACCCCGGGAGTCATCAGATACAGACACCCCGGGAGTCAGATACAGACACCCCGGGAGTCAGATACAGACACCCCGGGAGTCAGATACAGACACCCCGGGAGTCAGATACAGACACCCCGGGAGTCAGATACAGACACCCCGGGAGTCAGATACAGACACCCCGGGAGTCAGATACAGACACCCCGGGAGTCAGATACAGACACCCCGGGAGTCAGATACAGACACCCCGGGAGTCAGATACAGACACCCCGGGAGTCAGATACAGACACCCCGGGAGTCAGATACAGACACCCCGGGAGTCAGATACAGACACCCCGGGAGTCAGATACAGACACCCCGGGAGTCAGATACAGACACCCCGGGAGTCAGATACAGACACCCCGGGAGTCAGATACAGACACTCCGGGAGTCAGATACAGACACCCCGGGAGTCAGATACAGACACCCCGGGAGTCAGATACAGACACCCCGGGAGTCAGATACAGACACCCCGGGAGTCAGATACAGACACCCCGGGAGTCAGATACAGACACCCCGGGAGTCAGATACAGACACCCCGGGAGTCAGATACAGACACCCCGGGAGTCAGATACAGACACTCCGGGAGTCAGATACAGACACTCCGGGAGTCAGATACAGACACTCCGGGAGTCATCAGATACAGACACTCCGGGAGTCATCAGATACAGACACTCCGGGAGTCATCAGATACAGACACTCCGGGAGTCATCAGATACAGACACTCCGGGAGTCATCAGATACAGACACTCCGGGAGTCATCAGATACAGACACTCCGGGAGTCATCAGATACAGACACTCCGGGAGTCATCAGATACAGACACTCCGGGAGTCATCAGATACAGACACTCCGGGAGTCATCAGATACAGACACTCCGGGAGTCATCAGATACAGACACTCCGGGAGTCATCAGATACAGACACTCCGGGAGTCATCAGATACAGACACTCTGGGAGTCAGATACAGACACTCTGGGAGTCAGATACAGACACTCTGGGAGTCAGATACAGACACTCTGGGAGTCAGATACAGACACTCTGGGAGTCAGATACAGACACTCTGGGAGTCAGATACAGACACTCTGGGAGTCAGATACAGACACTCTGGGAGTCAGATACAGACACTCTGGGAGTCAGATACAGACACTCTGGGAGTCAGATACAGACACTCTGGGAGTCAGATACAGACACCCTGGGAGTCAGATACAGACACCCTGGGAGTCAGATACAGACACCCTGGGAGTCAGATACAGACACCCTGGGAGTCAGATACAGACACCCTGGGAGTCAGATACAGACACCCTGGGAGTCAGATACAGACACCCTGGGAGTCAGATACAGACACCCTGGGAGTCAGATACAGACACTCTGGGAGTCAGATACAGACACTCTGGGAGTCATCAGATACAGACACTCTGGGAGTCAGATACAGACACTCTGGGAGTCATCAGATACAGACACCCTGGGAGTCAGATACAGACACTCTGGGAGTCAGATACAGACACCCTGGGAGTCAGATACAGACACCCTGGGAGTCAGATACAGACACCCTGGGAGTCAGATACAGACACCCTGGGAGTCAGATACAGACACCCTGGGAGTCAGATACAGACACTCTGGGAGTCAGATACAGACACTCTGGGAGTAAGATACAGACACTCTGGGAGTCAGATACAGACACCCTGGGAGTCAGATACAGACACCCTGGGAGTCAGATACAGACACCCTGGGAGTCATCAGATACAGACACTCTGGGAGTCATCAGATACAGACACTCTGGGAGTCATCAGATACAGACACTCTGGGAGTCATCAGATACAGACACTCTGGGAGTCATCAGATACAGACACTCTGGGAGTCATCAGATACAGACACTCTGGGAGTCATCAGATACAGACACTCTGGGAGTCATCAGATACAGACACCCTGGGAGTCATCAGATACAGACACCCTGGGAGTCAGATACAGACACCCTGGGAGTCAGATACAGACACCCTGGGAGTCAGATACAGACACCCTGGGAGTCAGATACAGACACCCTGGGAGTCAGATACAGACACCCTGGGAGTCAGATACAGACACCCTGGGAGTCAGATAGAGACACTCTGGGAGTCAGACACAGACACCCTGGGAGTCAGATACAGACACCCTGGGAGTCAGATACAGACACCCTGGGAGTCAGATACAGACACCCTGGGAGTCAGATACAGACACCCTGGGAGTCAGATACAGACACCCTGGGAGTCAGATACAGACACCCTGGGAGTCAGATACAGACACCCTGGGAGTCAGATACAGACACCCTGGGAGTCAGATACAGACACCCTGGGAGTCAGATACAGACACTCTGGGAGTCAGATACAGACACTCTGGGAGTCAGATACAGACACCCTGGGAGTCAGATACAGACACTCTGGGAGTCAGATACAGACACTCTGGGAGTCAGATACAGACACCCTGGGAGTCAGATACAGACACCCTGGGAGTCAGATACAGACACCCTGGGAGTCAGATACAGACACCCTGGGAGTCAGATACAGACACCCTGGGAGTCAGATACAGACACTCTGGGAGTCATCAGATACAGACACTCTGGGAGTCATCAGATACAGACACTCTGGGAGTCATCAGATACAGACACTCTGGGAGTCATCAGATACAGACACTCTGGGAGTCATCAGATACAGACACTCTGGGAGTCAGATACAGACACTCTGGGAGTCAGATACAGACACTCTGGGAGTCAGATACAGACACTCTGGGAGTCAGATACAGACACCCTGGGAGTCAGATACAGACACCCTGGGAGTCAGATACAGACACCCTGGGAGTCAGATACAGACACCCTGGGAGTCAGATACAGACACCCTGGGAGTCAGATACAGACACCCTGGGAGTCAGATACAGACACTCTGGGAGTCAGACATACACCCCGGGAGCCAGACACACACACACACAGGGAGTCAGACAGACACCCTGAGTCAGACAGACAGGAAGTCAGACAGTGGACCAGGAAGCTGTTGTATTACAGTTTATTTGTTGTTTTGTAAGGTAAAGTGCATAGTTGAAGCCCTTTCTCTCTGTTAGACCAATACTAGTAATAATAACAGTGTTTATATTAGAGGCCTCCACTGGCACCACACAAGGCTACCGTCCCACACGGTGCCCTATTCCCTATATAGTGAACTACTAGTGACCAGAGCCCTATTCCCTATATTGTGCACTACTAGTGACCAGAGCCCTATTCCCTATATAGTGAACTACTAGTGACCAGAGCCCTATTCCCTATATAGTCAACTACTAGTGACCAGAGCCCTATTCCCTATATAGTGCACTACTAGTGACCAGAGCCCTATTCCCTATATAGTGAACTACTTTAGACCAGAGCCCTCCTTTTGTTTTTGACATACAGGGTCCTGGTCAAAAACTATACTAGGGCTCCCGAGTGGCGCAGACCCTGGTTCGAATCCAGGCTGTATGACAACCGGCCGTGATTGGGAGTCCCATAGGGCGGCGCACAATTGTCTCAGCATCGTCCGGGTTTGTCCGGAGTAGGTCGTCAATGTAAATAAGAATTTGTTCTTAACTGACTTGCCTAGTTAAATAAAAGTTACATTAAAATAAACTGTATATAGGGAATAGGGTGCCTAAGTAGTGCACTATACTGTATATAGGGAATAGGGTGCCTAAGTAGTGCACGATACTGTATATAGGGAATAGGGTGCCTAAGTAGTGCACTATATCGTATATAGGGAATAGGGATCTATTTTTGGGAGAAGTTCTCGTTCACTCTGCCCAACACCTAACAGAGAGAGAAAGTGTGGGGGGGGGTTAATATAAAATAGCTTTTTCAAAATGGCGTATCGGCTTCAAAACAGACAGATACATTTTTTTTTACATTTAAAAATAAAACCCTGGGGTGTATTCATTACGTCTTGCAATGGAAACCGTTTACCATTTTAAGAACCAAACGAAAGCGAACAGAACGAAACGAGGAGGGTAGGTACCTACATTTGTCCAAAAGAAACTCTGGAGTAAAAAATGGTTTCTGATCCAAATGTTTTGTTTGTTTGTTGCAACAAACTAAAAACGTTTCGCAACAGAATAGACATAATGAATACACCCCCACGACCTGACTACAATAACACAGTTGAACTACACTATGACATCATCAACGCACGCTACACTCAGATCCATTGTGACATCACTGCGGAATGTTGGGTGTTGATTCTGAAGAGCCCCTCCCCCTTCTTGTTGCTAAGTGATTCTATCCCCCCATTCCTTAACAAACTGTCTCGCTGTGTTGACGATCAGGGACCCGAAACCATATCAAACCTCTCAGAGTAGAAGTCCTGATCTCGGGTTAGTTTGGCTTTACAGATCACAATGAATACCGGATTAGATGGACAGCAGGGGGGAACCTGATCCTAGACTGTCTAGGAACAGGCAGAACTAACGACCATGATCGGTACACAGATCCGTTCCAGATTTCCTTAATCGATGACAAGAAACAGAGACAAGTCTCTCTCCATGTGACTGGCTGGTTAGAGTAAAGATAGATAACTTCCTCACCATCCAGAGGAAGACCGACCAATCAATAAACTAGATGACTAGCTAGTTGATTAGACCAATCAATAAACTAGATGACTAGCTAGTTGATCAGACCAATCAATAAACTAGATGACTAGCGACTAGCTAGTTGATCAGACCAATCAATAAACTAGATGACTAGCTAGTTGATTAGACCAATTCATAAACTAGATGACTAGCGACTAGCTAGTTGATCAGACCAATCAATAAACTAGATGACTAGCTAGTTGATTAGACCAATCAATAAACTAGATGACTAGCGACTAGCTAGTTGATCAGACCAATCAATAAACTAGATGACTAGCTAGTTGATCAGACCAATCAATAAACTAGATGACTAGCTAGTTGATCAGACCAATCAATAAACTAGATGACTAGCTAGTTGATTAGACCAATCCATAAACTAGATGACTAGCGACTAGCTAGTTGATTAGACCAATCAATAAACTAGATGACGAGTGACTAGCTAGTTGACCAAAACAAATGTCTATGTCCCAAAATGCACCTTAATCTATGTAGTGCACTAATTCTGACTAGAGCCCTATGTAGTGGACTAATTCTGACTAGACTAATTCTGACCAGACTAATTCTGACTAGACTAATTCTGACTAGAGCCCTATGTAGTGGACTAATTCTGACTAGACTAATTCTGACCAGACTAATTCTGACTAGACTAATTCTGACTAGAGCCCTATGTAGTGGACTAATTCTGACTAGACTAATTCTGACTAGAGCCCTATGTAGTGGACTAATTCTGACTAGACTAATTCTGACTAGAGCCCTATGTAGTGCACTAATTCTGACTAGAGCCCTATGTAGTTGACTAATTCTGACTAGAGCCCTATGTAGTTGACTAATTCTGACTAGACTAATTCTGACTAGAGCCCTATGTAGTGGACTAATTCTGACTATACTAATTCTGACTAGAGCCCTATGTAGTGCACTAATTCTGACTAGACTAATTCTGACTAGAGCCCTATGTAGTGGACTAATTCTGACTAGACTAATTCTGACTAGAGCCCTATGTAGTGGACTAATTCTGACTAGACTAATTCTGACTAGAGCCCTATGTAGTGGACTAATTCTGACTAGAGCCCTATGTAGTGCACTAATTCTGACTAGAGCCCTATGTAGTGGACTAATTCTGACTAGACTAATTCTGACTAGAGCCCTATGTAGTGGACTAATTCTGACTAGACTAATTCTGACTAGAACCCTATGTAGTGCACTAATTCTGACTAGAGCCCTATGTAGTGCACTAATTCTGACTAGAGCCCTATGTAGTTGACTAATTCTGACTAGACTAATTCTGACTAGAGCCCTATGTAGTGGACTAATTCTGACTAGACTAATTCTGACTAGAGCCCTATGTAGTGCACTAATTCTGACTAGACTAATTCTGACTAGAGCCCTATGTAGTGGACTAATTCTGACTAGACTAATTCTGACTAGAGCCCTATGTAGTGGACTAATTCTGACTAGACTAATTCTGACTAGAGCCCTATGTAGTGGACTAATTCTGACTAGACTAATTCTGACTAGAGCCCTATGTAGTGGACTAATTCTGACTAGACTAATTCTGACTAGAGCCCTATGTAGTGGACTAATTCTGACTAGACTAATTCTGACTAGAGCCCTATGTAGTGGACTAGACAGGCCATCTGAGATGCAGCCAGTGATGCCCAGAGGAAAGAGGGAAGAGGCCAGTATAAAAGGCTGATCCAGAGTCTACATTCCCGCCCCTCTGAGTTAGATTAGTAAAACACACAAAGTGGAATTTCTAAATGTGCTTTTGTTGTACATCAGCAGTTTCTCTCTCGTTATGTTAGTCACTTGTAGATGTGGGTCCGCAGACCCGTGATCAACTGTGGCCCCTCCTGATGATTTCAGGATTTTTTTGGTGGATCCCACCCCCCCATCCCTGGCCTATATAGTGCACTACCCCATAGAGCTCTGTTGAAAAGTAGTGCACTACCCCCATAGAGCTCTGGTGAAAAGTAGTGCACTACCCCATAGAGCTCTGGCCAAAAGTAGTGCCCTACCCCCCATAGAGCTCTGGTCAAAAGTAGTGCACTACCCCATAGAGCTCTGGTCAAAAGTAGTGCACTACCCCCATAGAGCTCTGGTCAAAAGTAGTGCACTACCCCATAGAGCTCTGGTCAAAAGTAGTGCACTACCCCCATAGAGCTCTGGTCAAAAGTAGTGCACTACCCCCATAGAGCTCTGGCGAAAAGTAGTGCACTACCCCATAGAGCTCTGGCCAAAAGTAGTGCCCTACCCCCCATAGAGCTCTGGTCAAAAGTAGTGCACTACCCCATAGAGCTCTGGTCAAAAGTAGTGCACTACCCCCATAGAGCTCTGGTCAAAAGTAGTGCACTACCCCATAGAGCTCTGGTCAAAAGTAGTGCACTACCCCCATAGAGCTCTGGTCAAAAGTAGTGCACTACCCCCCATAGAGCTCTGGTCAAAAGTAGTGCACTACCCCATAGAGCTCTGGTGAAAAGTAGTGCACTACCCCCATAGAGCTCTGGTCAAAAGTAGTGCACTACCCCCATAGAGCTCTGGTCAAAAGTAGTGCACTACCCCATAGAGCTCTGGTCAAAAGTAGTGTACTACCCCCCATAGAGCTCTGGTGAAAAGTAGTGCACTACCCCCATAGAGCTCTGGTCAAAAGTAGTGCACTACCCCCCATAGAGCTCTGGTCAAAAGTAGTGCACTACCCCCATAGAGCTCTGGTCAAAAGTAGTGCACTACCCCATAGAGCTCTGGTCAAAAGTAGTGCACTACCCCCCATAGAGCTCTGGTCAAAAGTAGTGCACTACCCCCATAGAGCTCTGGTGAAAAGTAGTGCACTACCCCCCATAGAGCTCTGGTGAAAAGTAGTGCACTACCCCCATAGAGCTCTGGTGAAAAGTAGTGCACTACCCCCATAGAGCTCTGGTGAAAAGTAGTGTGCTACCCCCATAGAGCTCTGGTCAAAAGTAGTGCACTACCCCCATAGAGCTCTGGTGAAAAGTAGTGCACTACCCCCATAGAGCTCTGGTCAAAAGTAGTGCACTACCCCCATAGAGCTCTGGTCAAAAGTAGTGTACTACCCACATAGAGCTCTGGTCAAAAGTAGTGCACTACCCCCATAGAGCTCTGGTCAAAAGTAGTGCGCTACCCCCATAGAGTTCTGGTCTAAAGTAGTGCACTACCCCGATAGAGCTCTGGTCAAAAGTAGTGCACTACCCCCATAGAGCTCTGGTCAAAAGTAGTGTACTACCCACATAGAGCTCTGGTCAAAAGTAGTGCACTACCCCCATAGAGCTCTGGTCAAAAGTAGTGCACTACCCCCATAGAGCTCTGGTCAAAAGTAGTGCACTACCCCCATAGAGCTCTGGTCAAAAGTAGTGCACTACCCCCATAGAGCTCTGGTCAAAAGTAGTGTACTACCCACATAGAGCTCTGGTCAAAAGTAGTGCACTACCCACATAGAGCTCTGGTCAAAAGTAGTGCACTACACAGGAAATCAATGGTGATGTACAGGGGTCAGAGGTCGCAGTGAGCTGTTGGGTTCCGGGTACCAACGTAGAACGGGCAGAACGTCCGGTGGAGATGGTGTGTTGTCCAGTAGATGGTTCTATCCGGTTCTGTCCGTCTGGTTCTGCTGCTAGTCCACCGGTGGAGCTGGGGGCTCCTGGTCACGACTCTGTTAAACACAACACCGGAGGAAGAACGGTTAATAAACACCGGAGGAACAACGGTTAATAAACACCGGAGGAACAACGGTTAATAAACACCGGAGGAACAACGGTTAATAAACACCGGAGGAACAACGGTTAATAAACACCGGAGGAACAACGGTTAATAAACACCGGAGGAACAACGGTTAATAAACACTGGAGGAACAACGGTTAATAAACACCGGAGGAACAACGGTTAATAAACACCGGAGGAACAACGGTTAATAAACACCGGAGGAACAACGGTTAATAAACACCGGAGGAACAACGGTTAATAAACACCGGAGGAACAACGGTTAATAAACACCGGAGGAACAACGGTTAATAAACACCGGAGGAACAACGGTTAATAAACACCGGAGGAACAACGGTTAATAAACACCGGAGGAACAACGGTTAATAAACACCGGAGGAACAACGGTTAATAAACACCGGAGGAACAACGGTTAATAAACACCGGAGGAACAACGGTTAATAAACACCGGAGGAACAACGGTTAATAAACACCGGAGGAACAACGGTTAATAAACACCGGAGGAACAACGGTTAATAAACACCGGAGGAACAACGGTTAATAAACACCGGAGGAACAACGGTTAATAAACACCGGAGGAACAACGGTTAATAAACAAACAAATACAATGAAACAATATCACAACCATCCCTCCATCCACCCTCCTCTTCTTCATCCACCCTCCTCTTCTTCATCCACCCTCCTCCATCCACCCTCCTCTTCTTCATCCACCCTCTTCTCCATCCACCCTCCTCTTCTTCATCCACCCTCCTCCATCCACCCTCTTCTTCTTCATCCACCCTCCTCCATCCACCCCCCTCTTCTTCATCCACCCTCCTCTTCTCCATCCACCCTCCTCTTCTTCATCCACCCCCCTCTTCTTCATCCACCCCCCTCTTCTCCATCCACCCTCCTCTTCTCCATCCACCCCCCTCTTCTTCATCCACCCCCCTCTTCTCCATCCACCCTCCTCTTCTTCATCCACCCTCCTCTTCTTCATCCACCCTCTTCTTCATCCACCCTCCTCTTCTTCATCCACCCCCCTCTTCTCCATCCACCCACCCCCCTCTTCTCCATCCATCCACCCCCCTCTTCTCCATCCATCCACCCCCCTCTTCTCCATCCATCCACCCCCCTCTTCTCCATCCATCCACCCCCCTCTTCTCCATCCATCCACCCCCCTCTTCTCCATCCACCTTCCACCCTCTATACGTACGTTGTGGGGTCCAATAGGCTCCCTCTATCCCTCCTCCTCCCTCTATCCATACGTTGTGGGGTCCAATAGGTTCCCTCTACCCCTCCTCCTCTCTCTATACGTACGTTGTGGGGTCCAATAGGTTCCCTCTATCCCTCCTCCACCCTCTATCCATACGTTGTGGGGTCCAATAGGTTCCCTCTATCCCTCCTCCACCCTCTATCCATACGTTGTGGGGTCCAATAGGCTCCCTCTATCCCTCCTCCACCCTCTATCCGTACGTTGTGGGGTCCAATAGGCTCCGTCTATCCCTCCTCCTCTCTATACGTACGTTGTGGGGTCCAATAGGCTCCCTCTATCCCTCCTCCTCCCTCTATCCGTACGTTGTGGGGTCCAATAGGCTCCCTCTATCCCTCCTCCACCCTCTATCCATACGTTGTGGGGTCCAATAGGCTCCCTCTATCCCTCCTCCTCCCTCTATACGTACGTTGTGGGGTCCAATAGGTTCCCTCTATCCCTCCTCCACCCTCTATCCATACGTTGTGGGGTCCAATAGGCTCCCTCTATCCCTCCTCCACCCTCTATCCATACGTTGTGGGGTCCAATAGGTTCCCTCTATCCATACGTTGTGGGGTCCAATAGGCTCCCTCTATCCCTTCTCCTCCCTCTATACGTACGTTGTGGTGTCCAATAGGTTCCCTCTACCCCTCCTCCTCCCTCTATACGTACGTTGTGGGGTCCAATAGGCTCCCTCTATCCCTCCTCCTCCCTCTATCCATACGTTGTGGGGTCCAATAGGCTCCCTCTATCCCTCCTCCTCCCTCTATACGTACGTTGTGGGGTCCAATAGGCTCCCTCTATCCCTCCTCTCTCTATCCATACGTTGTGGTGTCCAATAGGTTCCCTTTACCCCTCCTCTCTCTATACGTACGTTGTGGGGTCCAATAGGCTCCCTCCTCCTCCCTCTATACGTACGTTGTGGGGTCCAATAGGCTCCCTCTATCCCTCCTCCTCCCTCTATACGTACGTTGTGGGGTCCAATAGGCTCCCTCCTCCTCCCTCTATACGTACGTTGTGGGGTCCAATAGGCTCCCTCTATCCCTCCTCCTCCCTCTATCCATACGTTGTGGGGTCCAATAGGCTCCCTCTATCCCTCCTCCTCTCTCTATACGTACGTTGTGGGGTCCAATAGGCTCCCTCTATCCCTCCTCCTCTCTCTATACGTACGTTGTGGGGTCCAATAGGTTCCCTCTACCCCTCCTCCTCCCTCTATACGTACGTTGTGGGGTCCAATAGGCTCCCTCTATCCCTCCTCCTCCCTCTATCCATACGTTGTGGGGTCCAATAGGCTCCCTCTATCCCTCCTCCTCCCTCTATACGTACGTTGTGGGGTCCAATAGGCTCCCTCTATCCCTCCTCCACCCTCTATCCATACGTTGTGGGGTCCAATAGGTTCCCTCTATCCATACGTTGTGGGGTCCAATAGGTTCCCTCTATCCCTCCTCCACCCTCTATCCATACGTTGTGGTGTCCAATAGGTTCCCTTTACCCCTCCTCTCTCTATACGTACGTTGTGGGGTCCAATAGGTTCCCTCCTCCTCCCTCTATACGTACGTTGTGGGGTCCAATAGGCTCCCTCTATCCCTCCTTCACCCTCTATACGTACGTTGTGGGGTCCAATAGGCTCCCTCTATCCGTACGCTGTGGGGTCCAATAGGTTCCCTCTATCCGTCCTCCACCCTCTATCCATACGTTGTGGGGTCCAATAGGCTCCCTCTATCCCTCCTCCTCTCTCTATACGTACGTTGTGGGGTCCAATAGGTTCCCTCTACCCCTCCTCTCTCTATACGTACGTTGTGGGGTCCAATAGGTTCCCTCTATCCCTCCTCCTCTCTCTATCCATACGTTGTGGGGTCCAATAGGCTCCCTCTATCCCTCCTCCTCTCTCTATACGTACGTTGTGGTGTCCAATAGGTTCCCTTTACCCCTCCTCCACCCTCTATCCATACGTTGTGGGGTCCAATAGGCTCCCTCTATCCCTCCTCCCTCTATACGTACGTTGTGGTGTCCAATAGGTTCCCTTTACCCCTCCTCCTCTCTCTATCCGTACGCTGTGGGGTCCAATAGGCTCCCTCCATCCCTCCTCCACCCTCTATCCATACGCTGTGAGGTCCAATAGGCTCCCTCTATCCGCACGCTGTGAGGTCCAATAGGTTCCCTCTATCCCTCCTCCACCCTCTATCCATACGTTGTGGGGTCCAATAGGCTCCCTCTATCCCTCCTCCTCTCTCTATACGTACGTTGTGGGGTCCAATAGGCTCCCTCCTCCTCCCTCTATACGTACGTTGTGGGGTCCAATAGGTTCCCTCTATACGTACGTTGTGGGGTCCAATAGGTTCCCTCTACCCCTCCTCCTCTCTCCATACCTACACTGTGAGGTCCAATAGGTTCCCTCTATACGTACGTTGTGGGGTCCAATAGGTTCCCTCTACCCCTCCTCCTCTCTCTATACGTACGTTGTGGGGTCCAGTAGGTTCCCTCTACCCCTCCTCCTCTCTCTATACGTACGTTGTGGTGTCCAATAGGTTCCCTCTATCCCTCCTCCACCCTCTATCCATATGTTGTGGGGTCCAATAGGTTCCCTCTACCCCTCCTCCACCCTCTATCCGTATGTTGTGGGGTCCAATAGGTTCCCTCTATCCATACGTTGTGGGGTCCAATAGGTTCCCTCTACCCCTCCTCCTCTCTCTATACGTACGTTGTGGGGTCCAATAGGTTCCCTCTATCCCTCCTCCTCCCTCTATCCGTACGTTGTGGGGTCCAATAGGCTCCCTCTATCCCTCCTCCTCTCTCTATACGTACGCTGTGGGGTCCAATAGGTTCCCTCTACCCCTCCTCCTCTCTCTATACGTACGCTGTGGGGTCCAATAGGTTCCCTCTATCCCTCATCCTCTCTATACGTACGTTGTGGGGTCCAATAGGTTCCCTCTATCCCTCCTCCACCCTCTATACGTACGTTGTGGGGTCCAATAGGTTCCCTCTACCCCTCCTCCTCTCTCTATACGTACGCTGTGGGGTCCAATAGGTTCCCTCTACCCCTCCTCCTCTCTCTATACGTACGCTGTGGTGTCCAATAGGTTCCCTCTATACGTACGCTGTGAGGTCCAATAGGTTCCCTCTATACGTACGCTGTGAGGTCCAATAGGTTCCCTCTATACGTACGCTGTGAGGTCCAATAGGTTCCCTCTATACGTACGCTGTGAGGTCCAATAGGTTCCCTCTATACGTACGCTGTGAGGTCCAATAGGTTCCATCTATCCCTCCTCCTCTCTCTATACGTACGTTGTGGGGTCCAATAGGTTCCCTCTACACGTACGCTGTGAGGTCCAATAGGTTCCCTCTACACGTACGCTGTGAGGTCCAATAGGTTCCATCTATCCCTCCTCCTCTCTCTATACGTACGTTGTGGGGTCCAATAGGTTCCCTCTATACGTACGTTGTGGGGTCCAATAGGCTCCCTCTATCCGTACGCTGTGAGGTCCAATAGGTTCCATCTATCCCTCCTCCTCTCTCTATACGTACGTTGTGGGGTCCAATAGGTTCCCTCTATACGTACATTGTGGCGTCCAATAGGTTCCCTCTATCCATACGTTGTGAGGTCTAATAGGCTCCCTCTATCCCTCCTCCTCTCTCCATACCTACACTGTGAGGTCCAATAGGTTCCCTCCTCCTCCCTCTATACGTACGTTGTGGGGTCCAATAGGGTCCCTCTATCCCTCCTTCACTCTCTATACGTACGTTGTGGGGTCCAATAGGCTCCCTCTATCCCTCATCCACCCTCTATACGTACGTTGTGGGGTCCAATAGGCTCCCTCTATCCCTCCTCCTCCCTCTATACGTACGTTGTGGGGTCCAATAGGCTCCCTCTATCCCTCCTCCTCCCTCTATACGTACGTTGTGGGGTCCAATAGGCTCCCTCCTCCTCCCTCTATACGTACGCTGTGGGGTCCAATAGGTTCCCTCTATACGTACGTTGTGGGGTCCAATAGGTTCCCTCTATCCCTCCTCCTCTCTCCATACCTACACTGTGAGGTCCAATAGGTTCCCTCCTCCTCCCTCTATACGTACGTTGTGGGGTCCAATAGGCTCCCTCTATCCCTCCTCCTCCCTCTATACGTACGTTGTGGGGTCCAATAGGCTCCCTCTATCCCTCCTCCTCCCTCTATACGTACGTTGTGGGGTCCAATAGGCTCCCTCTATCCCTCCTCCTCCCTCTATACGTACGTTGTGGGGTCCAATAGGCTCCCTCTATCCCTCCTCCTCTCTCTATACGTACGTTGTGGGGTCCAATAGGTTCCCTCTATACGTACGTTGTGAGGTCCAATAGGTTCCCTCCCTCCCTCCTCCTCCCTCCATACCTACACTGTGAGGTCCAATAGGTTCCCTCTATACGTACGTTGTGGGGTCCAATAGGTTCCCTCTCTCCCTCCTCCTCCCTCCATACCTACACTGTGAGGTCCAATAGGTTCCCTCTCTCCCTCCATACCTACACTGTGAGGTCCAATAGGTTCCCTCTCTCCCTCCATACCTACACTGTGAGGTCCAATAGGTTCCCTCCTCCTCCCTCCATACCTACACTGTGAGGTCCAATAGGCTCCCTCCCTCCTCCACCCTCTATACGTACGTTGTGGGGTCCAATAGGTTCCCTCTCTCCCTCCATACCTACACTGTGAGGTCCAATAGGTTCCCTCCTCCTCCCTCCATACCTACACTGTGAGGTCCAATAGGCTCCCTCCCTCCCTCCATACCTACACTGTGAGGTCCAATAGGTTCCCTCCTCCTCCCTCCATACCTACACTGTGAGGTCCAATAGGCTCCCTCCCTCCTCCACCCTCTATACGTACGTTGTGGGGTCCAATAGGTTCCCTCTCTCCCTCCATACCTACACTGTGAGGTCCAATAGGTTCCCTCCTCCTCCCTCCATACCTACACTGTGAGGTCCAGTAGGTTTTCCGGCAGGCGGTGCTGTGGATCCTCTGAGGCTGTTGGGTCTGAGGAGGAAGAGGAGCAGAACCAGAACCATCCAGCCCATCAGAACCATGGGGACAGTCAGATCTCCACCTCCTACTGAGCCACTGGGTCCTGGTACTGGAGGGACACAGAGAGACAGACACACATTAATAACTTGGCTAATAATAATAATAATAAATAACAATAATAACAATACTAATAATAAAAATAATAAAAAATAATAATAAATAATAATAAACATTACTAATAATAAATAATAATAATAATAAACAATAATAATAAATAATAATCGTAATAATAACAATAATAAATAATAATCATAACAATAATAATAAATAATAATAATAAATAATAATAATAATTATAAATAATAATAATAAATACTAATAATAAATATAATAATAATAAATAATAACAATAATAATACTGGATGGTGTATCAACACACAAAAAAAACAAGTGTGTATCTCCACTGAAAGTGTTGTTTAGACCGGTACTGGAGGCATAATGTGGGTCAGTGTGGTGAAACATACTGTCCTGACCCGGTACTGGAGGCTTAATGTGGGTCAGTGTGGTGAAACATACTGTCCTGACCCGGTACTGGAGGCTTAATGTGGGTCAGTGTGGTGAAACATACCGTCCTGACCCGGTACTGGAGGCTTAATGTGGGTCAGTGTGGTGAAACATACCGTCCCGACCCGGTACTGGGGGCTTAATGTGGGTCAGTGTGGTGAAACATACCGTCCTGACCCGGTACTGGAGGCTTAATGTGGGTCAGTGTGGTGAAACATACCGTCCCGACCCGGTACTGGAGGCTTAATGTGGGTCAGTGTGGTGAAACATACCGTCCTGACCCGGTACTGGAGGCTTAATGTGGGTCAGTGTGGTGAAACATACCGTCCCGACCCGGTACTGGGGGCTTAGTGTGGGTCAGTGTGGTGAAACATACCGTCCTGACCCGGTACTGGAGGCTTAATGTGGGTCAGTGTGGTGAAACATACCGTCCCGACCCGGTACTGGGGGCTTAATGTGGGTCACTGTGGTGAAACATACCGTCCCGACCCGGTACTGGAGGCTTAATGTGGGTCAGTGTGGTGAAACATACCGTCCCGACCCGGTACTGGAGGCTTAATGTGGGTCAGTGTGGTGAAACATACCGTCCCGACCCGGTACTGGGGGCTTAACGTGGGTCACTGTGGTGAAACATACCGTCCCGACCCGGTACTGGAGGCTTAATGTGGGTCAGTGTGGTGAAACATACCGTCCCGACCCGGTACTGGAGGCTTAATGTGGGTCAGTGTGGTGAAACATACCGTCCCGACCCGGTACTGGGGGCTTAATGTGGGTCAGTGTGGTGATACATACCGTCCTGACCCGGTACTGGAGGCTTAATGTGGGTCAGTGTGGTGAAACATACCGTCCCGACCCGGTACTGGGGGCTTAATGTGGGTCAGTGTGGTGAAACATACCCTCCTGACCCGGTACTGGAGGCTTAATGTGGGTCAGTGTGGTGAAACATACCGTCCTGACCCGGTACTGGGGGCTTAATGTGGGTCAGCGTGGTGAAACATACCGTCCCGACCCGGTACTGGAGGCTTAATGTGGGTCAGCGTGGTGAAACATACCGTCCCGACCCGGTACTGGAGGCTTAATGTGGGTCAGTGTGGTGAAACATACCGTCCCGACCCGGTACTGGAGGCTTAATGTGGGTCAGTGTGGTGAAACATACCGTCCCGACCCGGTACTGGAGGCTTAATGTGGGTCAGTGTGGTGAAACATACCGTCCCGACCCGGTACTGGAGGCTTAATGTGGGTCAGTGTGGTGAAACATACCGTCCTGACCCGGTACTGGGGGCTTAATGTGGGTCAGTGTGGTGAAACATACCGTCCCGACCCGGTACTGGAGGCTTAATGTGGGTCAGTGTGGTGATACATACCGTCCTGACCCGGTACTGGAGGCTTAATGTGGGTCAGTGTGGTGATACATACCGTCCTGACCCGGTACTGGAGGCTTAATGTGGGTCAGTGTGGTGATACATACCGTCCTGAGGACACTCTGTGTCTGTACAGTAGGACTGAGACTGACGTAGCTGGTGGACAAGAACACAGTAGGATAGAGAGAGGGGGGGGGGGGAGAAGAGGGGGGGGGGGGGGGGGAGGGGGAGAGAGATGGGGGGGGGAGAGAGGGAGAGACAGGAGGGGGAGAGAGGAGGGGGAGAGAGAGAAAGAGAACATTAGTTTACAGATCATGTTGGTTATGTCCTTATTAGACCAGAGATACAGGCACACAGAGAGGCAGACAGAGAGACAGACAGACAGGCAGACAGAGAGGCAGGCAGACAGGCAGACAGGCAGGCAGGCAGACAGAGAGGCAGGCACACAGACAGGCAGACAGACAGGCAGACAGACAGACATGCAGACAGAGAGGCAGACACACAGAGAGGCAGACACACAGAGAGGCAGACACACAGACAGGCAGACACACAGAGAGGCAGACAGACAGGCACACAGAGAGGCAGACAGACAGGCAGACAGACATGCAGACAGACATGCAGACAGAGAGGCAGACAGACAGGCAGGCAGACAGACAGATCTTGTTGTTTTCAATTAATCATTAAATTCCTATGAGATAATGGAAGTCGTCTGGCAGCTCTCGTCCTCTTCAAGGAACACAAAACTAGAACTTCGGGATGCTTGGCCTTCGAGGCAGAGTTGCAAAGAAAAAGCCATATCTCAGACTGGCCAATAAAAATACAAGATTAAAGATGGGAAAAGAACACAGACACTGGACAGAGGAACTCTGCCTAGAAGGCCAGCATCCCGGAGTCACCTCTTCACTGTTGACGTTGAGACTGGACAGAGGAACTCTGCCTAGAAGGCCAGCATCCCAGAGTCACGTCTTCACTGTTGACGTTGAGACTGGACAGAGGAACTCTGCCTAGAAGGCCAGCATCCCGGAGTCGCCTCTTCACTGTTGACGTTGAGACTGGACAGAGGAACTCTGCCTAGAAGACCAGCATCCCAGAGTCACGTCTTCACTGTTGACGTTGAGACTGGACAGAGGAACTCTGCCTAGAAGGCCAGCATCCCGGAGTCGCCTCTTCACTGTTGACGTTGAGACTGGACAGAGGAACTCTGCCTAGAAGGCCAGCATCCCAGAGTCACGTCTTCACTGTTGACGTTGAGACTGGACAGAGGAACTCTGCCTAGAAGGCCAGCATCCCGGAGTCGCCTCTTCACTGTTGATGTTGAGACTGGACAGAGGAACTCTACCTAGAAGACCAGTATCCCAGAGTCACCTCTTCACTGTTGACATTGAGACTGGACAGAGGAACTCTGCCTAGAAGGCCAGCATCCCGGAGTCACCTCTTCACTGTTGACGTTGAGACTGGACAGAGGAACTCTGCCTAGAAGGCCAGCATCCCAGAGTCGCCTCTTCACTGTTGATGTTGAGACTGGACAGAGGAACTCTGCCTAGAAGGCCAGCATCCCGGAGTCGCCTCTTCACTGTTGACGTTGAGACTGGACAGAGGAACTCTGCCTAGAAGGCCAGCATCCCGGAGTCGCCTCTTCACTGTTGACGTTGAGACTGGACAGAGGAACTCTGCCTAGAAGGCCAGCATCCCAGAGTCACCTCTTCACTGTTGACGTTGAGACTGGACAGAGGAACTCTGCCTAGAAGGCCAGCATCCCGGAGTCGCCTCTTCACTGTTGATGTTGAGACTGGACAGAGGAACTCTGCCTAGAAGGCCAGCATCCCGGAGTCGCCTCTTCACTGTTGACGTTGAGACTGGACAGAGCAACTCTGCCTAGAAGGCCAGCATCCCAGAGTCGCCTCTTCACTGTTGACGTTGAGACTGGACAGAGGAACTCTGCCTAGAAGGCCAGCATCCCGGAGTCACCTCTTCACTGTTGACGTTGAGACTGGACAGAGGAACTCTGCCTAGAAGGCCAGCATCCCAGAGTCACCTCTTCACTGTTGACGTTGAGACTGGACAGAGGAACTCTGCCTAGAAGGCCAGCATCCCGGAGTCGCCTCTTCACTGTTGATGTTGAGACTGGACAGAGGAACTCTGCCTAGAAGGCCAGCATCCCGGAGTCGCCTCTTCACTGTTGACGTTGAGACTGGACAGAGCAACTCTGCCTAGAAGGCCAGCATCCCAGAGTCGCCTCTTCACTGTTGACGTTGAGACTGGACAGAGGAACTCTGCCTAGAAGGCCAGCATCCCGGAGTCACCTCTTCACTGTTGACGTTGAGACTGGACAGAGGAACTCTGCCTAGAAGGCCAGCATCCCGGAGTCGCCTCTTCACTGTTGACGTTGAGACTGGACAGAGGAACTCTGCCTAGAAGGCCAGCATCCCGGAGTCTCCTCTTCACTGTTGACGTTGAGACTGGACAGAGGAACTCTGCCTAGAAGGCCAGCATCCCAGAGTCGCCTCTTCACTGTTGACGTTGAGACTGGACAGAGGAACTCTGCCTAGAAGGCCAGCATCCCAGAGTCACGTCTTCACTGTTGACGTTGAGACTGGACAGAGGAACTCTGCCTCGAAGGCCAGCATCCCGGAGTCGCCTCTTCACTGTTGAGGTTGAGACTGGTGTTTTGTGGGTACTATTTAATGAAGCTGCCAGTTGAGGACTTGTGAGGCATCTGTTTCTCAAACTAGACACTCTAATGTACTTGTCCTCTTGCTCAGTTGTGCACCGGGGCCTCCCACTCCTCTTTCTATTCTGGTTAGAGCCAGTTTGTGCTGTTCTGTGAAGGGTGTAGTACACAGTGTTGTATGAGATCTTCAGTTCCTTGTCAATTTCTCACGTGGAATAGCCTTCATTTCTCAGAACAAGAATAGACTGACAAGTTTCAGAAGAAAGGTCTTTGTTTCTGGCCATTTTGAGCCTGTAATCGAACCCACAAATGCTGATGCTCCAGATACTCAACTAGTTTAAAGAAGGCCAGTTTTATTGCTTCTTTAAATCAGGACAACAGTTTTCAGCTGTGCTAACATAATTACAAAAGGGTTTTCTAATGATCAATTAGCCTTTTTAAAATTATAAACTTGGATTAGCTATCACAACGTTCCATTGGAACACAGGAGTGATGGTAGCTGATAATGGGCCTCTGTACGCCTATGTAGATATTCCATATTAAAAATCAGCCGTTTCCAGCTACAATAGTCATTTACAACATTAACAATGTCTACAATGTATTTCTGATCAATTTGATGTCATTTTAAAATGTACAAAAAAAAAAAGTGCTTTTCTTTCAAAAACAAGGACATTTCTAAGTGACCCCAAAACTTTCTAACGGTAGTGTATATGTACATTATAACTCAACATAGGTCTGTATCTATTATATACTTTGAAATCTCTGTATTTTCATTAAAATAAGATATTGGACATCTCCCAGGAAGTAAAGGACCAAACTGTGGTTTAGGTCCCGCTCTGTCTGTAGGCAAATGAGGAAACTCTCATGGTTGTGCTGGACCAATGACAGCTGGCCACATCGACACACCTGTACACAGGGACCAATGAGATGGCCTGGCTGACTAGAGCACATTCTAAACAGATTTACACCCCCGCCTCCCAGCATTCCATTGTTGCCACGTTCTAATCACTACCTTGAAGCACAGAGAAATGAGAGATATGAGAGGGATATGCGAGAGAGAGAGAGATATGAGAGAGAGAGAGAGAGAGAGATATGAGAGAGATATGCGAGAGAGAGAGAGATATGCGAGAGAGAGAGAGATATGAGAGAGAGAGAGAACGAGAGAGAGAGAGAGAGAGAGAGAGAGAGAGAGAGAGAGAGAGAGAGAGAGAGAGAGAGAGAGAGAGAGAGAGAGAGAGAGAGAGAGAGAGAGAGAGAGAGAGAGAGAGAGAGAGAGAGAGAGAGAGAGAGAGAGAGAGAGGAGGAGGAGAGAGAGAGAGAGAGAGAGAGAGAGAGAGAGAGAGAGAGAGAGAGAGAGAGAGAGAGAGAGAGAGAGAGAGATATGAGAGAGAGAAATCGTGTGTGTGTGGTGTGTCTGTCAGTCAGTCCTGAAGACAAACACAGAGAGACAGACAGCAGGAACCAGGGTATGCTGCTGGCTCAGAGCCTCCACAGTCCCACACACTTTCCCCCTCCCTCCTTCTCTCTCTCTACTTCTCTCCTTGTGTCTCGCCTTTTTCTATTCCTCTCCTTTGCTCTCTCTCTCTCAATTCAATTTAAGGTCTTTATTAACATGGGAAACGTATGTTAACATTGCCAAAGTAAGTGAAGTAGATAATAAACAACAGTGAAATAAACAATATAAAATGAACAGTAAACATTACACTCACAGACGTTCCAAAAGAATAAAGACATTTCAAATGTCATATTATGTCTATATATATATCTATTATGTCTCTATTTACAGTGTTGTAACGATGTACACATCTCTCTCTAATGTAAAAACACTGGATTGGTCGAGGCGAGGAGTTCCCAGTCATTTTATTTCTAATGTCTTAAGGGAAGTGAACAAGCGCACCCCCCCCCGCCGCACCTCTCTGATTCAGACGGGTTGGGTTAAATGAAGATACATTTCAGTTGAATTCCTTCAGGTTATATAACTGACTAGGTACCCTCCTCTCCTCTCAAATGGAATCTCTCTCCATCACACACACACACACACACACACACACACACACACACACACACACACACACACACACACACACACACACACACACACACACACACACACACACACACACACACACACACACACTCTTACCAGGTTGATGAGTCGTCTCATGGCGTGCTCCTGGGTGCAGATGCACTCACAGGGGTCAAAGCCTCCCTCCGCCATTACGATCACCTGACAAAACACACACCTGGGATGAGAACAGACACACACACATCTGGGACGAGAACACACACACCTGGGACGAGAACACACACACACCTGGGATGAGAACACACACACACACACACCTGGGACGAGAACACACACACACACACACCTGGGATGAGAACACACACACACACACCTGGGATGAGAACACACACACACACCTGGGACGAGAACACACACACACACCTGGGACGAGAACACACACACCTGGGACGAGAACACACACACACAGCTTCAGAAAGTACCAGCATTTCCCAGGCTGCTTCACTCTGCTGATACCAACTGGATCTGAATGAATCACCACAGTCCACAGAGAGGAGACATCGTTGACAACCGAAATTCCCCCCCCCACTTGCTACCTGTGCCATAAAAGGCCCGAACCTCTTGGCAGATGCAGTAGCTCAGAGAGGCTTACAGTTTAAAAGCCACTTTTAAAATGTTTACTTGGACGTTGTGTAACTTATTTACATTGACGTGGTTCTCATTCATTTTGGCCAAATAACAAGCAATGAGGAAATGGTTTACAGTTAAACAAAGCACATCCTGGAGCCTTTTATTTGTGTGCTAAATGATCAGTACATGGTTACCAAGATAGTTAGGTACACATTGCCACCCTAGAAGCAAAGCAGAGACACATCTAATGAGTACTGGCCATGTAGGGGCGAGGTAGAAAGGTGAAATTACAGAAAGTCTCTGATGTGAAACAAAACGCAAATAATAGATGCTAAGCCTGTTAGATGGTTAGCCTGTTAGCAAATGCTAAGACTGTTAGCAAATGTTAGATGCTAAGCCTGTTAGCAAATGTTAAATGCTTAGCCTGTTAGATGCTTAGCCTGTTAGCAAATGTTAGATGCTTAGCCTGTTAGCAAATGTTAGATGCTTAGCCTGTTAGCAAATGTTAGATGCTTAGCCTGTTAGCAAATGTTAGATGGTTAGCCTGTTAGCAAATGTTAGATGGTTAGCCTGTTAGATGCTAAGCCTGTTAGCAAATGTTAGATGGTTAGCCTGTTAGCAAATGTTAGATGCTTAGCCTGTTAGCAAATGTTAGATGCTTAGCCTGTTAGCAAATGTTAGATGGTTAGCCTGTTAGCAAATGTTAGATGGTTAGCCTGTTAGCAAATGTTAGATGCTTAGCCTGTTAGCAAATGTTAGATGCTTAGCCTGTTAGCAAATGTTAGATGCTTAGCCTGTTAGCAAATGTTAGATGCTTAGCCTGTTAGCAAATGTTAGATGCTTAGCCTGTTAGCAAATGTTAGATGCTAAGCCTGTTAGCAAATGTTAGATGCTAAGCCTGTTAGCAAATGTTAGATGCTAAGCCTATTAGCAAATGTTAGATGCTAAGCCTGTTAGCAAATGTTAGATGCTTAGCCTGTTAGCAAATGTTAGATGCTAAGCCTGTTAGCAAATGTTAGATGCTAAGCCTGTTAGCAAATGTTAGATGGTTAGCCTGTTAGATGGTTAGCCTGTTAGCAAATGTTAGATGGTTAGCCTGTTAGCAAATGTTAGATAGTTAGCCTGTTAGCAAATGTTAGATGCTTAGCCTGTTAGCAAATGTTAGATGGTTAGCCTGTTAGCAAATGTTAGATGCTTAGCCTGTTAGCAAATGTTAGATGCTAAGCCTGTTAGCAAATGTTAGATGCTTAGCCTGTTAGCAAATGTTAGATGGTTAGCCTGTTAGCAAATGTTAGATGCTAAGCCTGTTAGCAAATGTTAGATGGTTAGCCTGTTAGATGGTTAGCCTGTTAGCAAATGTTAGATGGTTAGCCTGTTAGCAAATGTTAGATGCTTAGCCTGTTAGCAAATGTTAGATGGTTAGCCTGTTAGCAAATGTTAGATGGTTAGCCTGTTAGCAAATGTTAGATGGTTAGCCTGTTAGCAAATGTTAGATGCTAAGCCTGTTAGCAAATGTTAGATGGTTAGCCTGTTAGCAAATGTTAGATGGTTAGCCTGTTAGCAAATGTTAGATGCTTAGCCTGTTAGCAAATGTTAGATGGTTAGCCTGTTAGCAAATGTTAGATGGTTAGCCTGTTAGCAAATGTTAGATGGTTAGCCTGTTAGCAAATGTTAGATGGTTAGCCTGTTAGCAAATGTTAGATGCTTAGCCTGTTAGCAAATGTTAGATGCTTAGCCTGTTAGCAAATGTTAGATGCTTAGCCTGTTAGCAAATGTTAGATGCTTAGCCTGTTAGCAAATGTTAGATGCTTAGCCTGTTAGCAAATGTTAGATATTTAGCCTGTTACCAAATGTTAAATGCTTAGCCTGTTAGCAAATGTTAGATATTTAGCCTGTTACCAAATGTTAAATGCTTAGCCTGTTAGCAAATGTTAGATATTTAGCCTGTTACCAAATGTTAAATGCTTAGCCTGTTAGCTAACGTCACTGTAGCCCTTGATCATGATTTTCAGTTCCATTACATACGAGTCATTGGACGAAAGCGTCTTCTGTGGGGGGGGGGGGGGGGGGGAGTTTAGTTAAGAGGCCCGACTCTCGGTCTGAACATTAACAGGCATCGCTTGCATCGCTAACAGGCATCGCTTGCATCGCTAACAGGCATCGCTTGCATCGCTAACAGGCATCGCTTGCGTCGCTAACAGGCATCGCTTGCGTCGCTAACAGGCATCGCTTGCGTCGCTAACAGGCATCGCTTGCGTCGCTAACAGGCATCGCTTGCGTCGCTAACAGGCATCGCTTGCGTCGCTAACAGGCATCGCTTGCGTCGCTAACAGGCATCGCTTGCGTCGCTAACAGGCATCGCTTGCGTCGCTAACAGGCATCGCTTGCGTCGCTAACAGGCATCGCTTGCGTCGCTAACAGGCATCGCTTGCGTCGCTAACAGGCATCGCTTGCGTCGCTAACAGGCATCGCTTGCGTCGCTAACAGGCATCGCTTGCGTCGCTAACAGGCATCGCTTGCGTCGCTAACAGGCATCGCTTGCATCGCTAACAGGCATCGCTTGCTCTACGGTTTTAAAAGCATAAGGACCTTATCTTTCATATCGGCTGGAAATAATAACATATTTTTTAAAGGCTACATTGATACATACTTTTATAGGGTTAGAGTTCCCACACTGCCGTATTTCCATGTTTTATTTTATTTCACATTTATTTAACCAGGTAGGCTAGTTGAGAACAAGTTCTCATTTACAACTGCGACCTGGTCAAGATAAAGCAGAGCAATTCGACACAAACAACCACACAGAGTTACACATGGAATAAACAAACATAGTCAATAATACAGTAGAACAAAAGAAAACAAAAAGTCTATATACAGTGAGTGCAAATGAGGTAAGATAAGGGAGTTAAGGCAATAAATAGGCCATGGTGGTGAAGTAATTACAATATAGCAATTAAACGCACATTAAACACGTTACAGCGCTTGTTTACAGAAAACAGACAGAGTGGACAACCTGCGCTAATTAATTGAACACCTGTGTGTCAACTGAAGACAGACGCCACAAACATGTCACTCAAAAATACAGTTTTTTTGTAATGTTGCATTTGTGAAATTATTTCGATGTGAAAGTTTAATAAGAGGGATTTATGTTTCTAGAACCGTAGCGCAATAGAGAATCGATGCATGTCTAGATGGGAGTAGTTAGCTGTTTTGGATTCCAGAGCCATATCGCCATTTTAACAGAACATTTAAGAAGTAACTTGAGGCCTCTTCAGTTCAATATCGGGCTAACTGTAACTAGTTAGCAGCTAGTCTCTGTGCACGTCCAAGGCTGACAAAGTCATCCTGTCTTGTATTATTGAACAATAAAAAGGAAACAAACTTGTCTTGTAGACATATTTCATAAAACGAGTTAAAAAGCAGAATGGGCTAAGATTACAATGTTACCGGTATATGCAGTTAAGTGGTTAGATGGCGTTATGTATTTCAAAGCTTGTGTTTACTTCTAATGTAGCTGTAAGCTAAGTGTTGATAGCAACTGGTTAACACAGTACTAACAGCTAGTAAGGCTAACATTAGTAGGCTATAGTTGCAAACTTATTTGTAACTATACATTCATAAAAGTATTTGCTTGTAAATTGGCTGATAATTCAATTGAAACCAGTAGTCATGACTGCGAATAATATGGGTTTAATTTTAAGTGAAGTTATTTTTGTTGGGAGTTCACTTGACATATATAGGGAATAGGCTGGCTTGTACGTCAGACACCGCAATTTTATTTTCCGGCATGACTTAGGTTCTCTGATCAGTTTTATGTAATAACTCGAAAAATAGAGGTGTAACTTTGCATTGGAGCCTTTTGATGCATATTATAATCAAAATCCATTCGTTACGTGTGGTTGCGTTAATGCTACCTACCCTGCAGATTCAGTACTTTTACCCAGCCGAGCCAGCTAGCAACAATTAAACATTTGCGTTTTACTGTGTTATTGAAGGAACAGAGAGACGACACTTACCTGGACACTGATCCAGACGCAGCTTTAGAGTCCAGTGAATGTATTTTTCTTGTTGTTATCGTTCCCGGTAGTAGAACACGTTATTAGAAAGCCACAGCTGGCCAAACTGATAACATATCTGTACAGTAGAAGATTTCCAGGGGATCATTCATTATGCCAACTCTGTTGCAAAACGTGTCGTAAACGGAGGCAAACGAAACGGGAGGGGACCTACCTGAATCTGTCCAATAGAAACGGTCGTTTTAGTTGCAAAACGGAGAACTAATGATAACACCCAAGCTCTCTGCCCCGTCTGTGTTTTGATACAGTACGCGAAAGCCACGTCACGACAGGATACTCGTGTTTTTGGTCGTCACTGGTTACCACAGCCATAAATCGCTACTATTTCTACAATTTCTCTTCTTCAATTGTATTTTAAATCTTAACCACACTGGCTATATTGTAAATATGTATGAAAACAAATTATACCAAAATTATATTTAAGGTTATGCATAAGGTTAGCAATTTTGACTTTGTGACTGTAGTAACGTGGAAACCTTTGTTGTTTTTTTTCAACTCAGCGTTTCAACTGTCTCAGACTCCCGATTGGTTTAGATATCCAGCGGGATATCATTTCAGCCAATCAAAGTCAGGAGCGAGTTAAGATGCGATGACTTACGGAAGGTAAACAAACCATACAGGGTCAATCAATCCCCCAGTGACAGATGGAGTATATTATGAAGAATTAACAGTACATGTTAGGTGTACAACAAAATCAATATCTGCTGATTTAACTCCGTTGTATTGTGTCATCTCTTTCCCCAACTAACCCCAGAAAAGTCTGTTCATGTGACTAAATGTTCAAGTGAATGATTTGAAAAGAAAAGCTGTATATTCTCTGAATAGAGTCCATCCATGTTGACGGAAAAGGACAGATATGTCTGGAAAAAATGTGTCACATATGATCTGCTGAACAGGGCCTAACAACAGGGAAGATGCTGGAGATGTCAGCTCCACGGTGATTTTTACCATCGACCATAGTCAATCTATTATACAGGACACTGGTAGCAAAGACACACAGACAGCGGGAATTAGTGACAATGTACAGTGTGTGTCAGAGAGATAATTTCCTAAACACTTGTGCGGCTACAATGTATCAATTGTGGTTGACACGGGCCCAAAATAACCTTCTTAGTCATATTAATGTTACATGTGAATAGTGTTATTTAATATTATGAGATATATGAGAAAGTTATGTATTCACACCATCCCATCATATCACATGACTCTAAAACAGAGGAATACAGCGGTGCTTGACAACAACAACAAAACTTTCCTCTTTCTAGCTATTTCCACACAAAACCAACCTTTCACAGACTAAACATTTTCTAGTAACGTTAGTTCTGTGGCAAAACTCTGTTCATATTTCCAGACTCAGTTACTGACAGACTGTGCGGCACGCATTTTCAAGAAAGGAGTGCTGTGTTTTTGAAGAGGGAAAGAAAGAGAGTGAACGAAACCGACGAGAGATAGAGAGATAAAGAGTAGAGAGAGGGGGGATTGAGAGTCTAACAGAAGATATCCACACAGCAACGGGAGTGGACCGAGGCCCGACCCAGTCACCCAGGTCTAACATCCCGCTACTGGAAGGAGGGAGACGGCAGAGCCATGGCGAATATAGCGGTCCAAAGAATCAAACGGGAGTTCAAAGAAGTTCTGAAAAGCGAAGAGGTTTGATAAATATCCTTATGGCAAATCATTATGCTTTTTTTTCTTCTCCAAAATCAGGTTAATAAATTAAAAGTGTGGTTGTTTATTTTGCAAGTTGTCATGTAAGGAAACGTCAGCTAGCTAACGTTAGCTTGCGAGTTAGCCAGTCTGCGTTTCTGATGCAGCAAAACAAAAAGAGAGGCCCTATCAAGGAGAAGTTTATCGGTGATTGTGAGACAACATGCCCGGTGCGAGGTAAAAGGGTGTCGGCGACACAGATCAGGAAATATCGCGGAGTTAGCAAAGGGACAGGCCTGGGACAGATAGCAAAACAAAAGCCCCTAACGCCAAATGTCGAGTGTCAGCTCAAATAGTTGTCAAGATGCTAAAAATAGTTTTTTCACCCCTGTGTTGACGTTTTTGTAGCGGACGTTAGCTAACTACCTGAGGGGGGCAACTTGTCTTGCTAGGTAGCTAATACAGGGTAGCTAGCTTGTTAGCTAGCCTGCTAGTTTGACAGTTGCCTAGGTGCACCCCTCTCACTATGTAATAAGCTAGTGTCTTTGCCAAGAAGACATGTAGGAAGTTTGGGTCCCTGTAACTAGCTAGCTAGACTGTTGTCAGTTCTTAATATAGCACATCATGAGAGGCGTTAGCTGTTTAGCTTGCTAAATGGAATGTGTATCTCCCATGTCCTATTTCAATGAGAAGGGAAGTACTGGGTCAGACTGGTGGACTCCTGCTATAACTGTGTTGATGGTGTCTGATGGACGGACCGTCAATGGATAAGGGTCCTACAGAACCACAATCTCTCTTCATCCCTCCCCCTCCCTCTATCCCTCTCCCTCATCATCCCTCTCCCTCATCATCCCTCCCTCTCTCTTCATCCCCCTCCCTCTATCCCTCTCCCTCATCATCCCTCCCTCTCCCTCTCTCTTCATCCCTCCCTCTCCCTCTCTCTTCATCCCTCTCCCTCTATCCCTCTCTTCATCCCTCTCCATCTCTCCCCCTCCCTCTCTCTTCATCCCTCTCTCTCTTCATCCCCCTCTCTCTTCATCCCCCTCTCTCCCCCTCTCTCTCTCTGACAGACGAGTAAAAACCAGATCAAGGTGGACCTGGTAGATGAAAACTTCACAGAGCTGCGAGGAGAGATCGCAGGACCACCGGACACGCCGTACGAAGGTGACACACACACACACACATACATTTATACTGACTCCACACACACCTCCCTATACAGATCAGATATGCTGTTTCTCTCCTTTCTAAGGTGGAAGATTTCAACTGGAAATCAAAATCCCAGAAACGTATCCCTTTAACCCTCCCAAGGTAAGAGACACATCCCTTTAACAGTCCCAAGGTCACATCCCTTTAACAGTCCCAAGGTATGCAGGGCATTCTGACAACTCACATGGCCTTTTATACCTGAAACAGAAGGGCGAAGACTGTACTAAATCACTATGATGGTACACTACTATCTAGTGTTTAACACCTCTCGCTCTCTCTCTCTCTCCCTCCCCCCCTCTCTCTCTCTCTCCCTCCCCCCCTCTCTCCAGGTGAGGTTCATCACTAAGATCTGGCACCCCAACATCAGCTCAGTAACAGGAGCCATCTGTCTTGACATCCTCAAAGACCAGTGGTGAGTCACACAGTTATGCGCCTCCTCTCTCCCTACAACTCCTCTCTCTAACCCCTCCTCTCTCCCAGGGCAGCGCCTCCTCTCTCCCTACAACTCCTCTCTATAACCCCTACTCTCTCCCAGGGCAGCGCCTCCTCTCTCCCTACAACTCCTCTCTATAACCCCTCCTCTCTCCCAGGGCAGCGCCTCCTCTCTCCCTACAACTCCTCTCTATAACCTCTCCTCTCTCCCAGGGCAGCGCCTCCTCTCTCCCAGGGCAGCGCCTCCTCTCTCTCCCAGGGCAGCGCCTCCTCTCTCCCTACAACTCCTCTCTATAACCCCTCCTCTCTCCCAGGGCAGCGCCTCCTCTCTCCCTACAACTCCTCTCTATAACCCCTCCTCTCTCCCAGGGCAGCGCCTCCATTCTCTCTCCCAGGGCAGCGCCTCCTCTCTCTAACCACTACTCTCTCCCCACCTCCGTCCCCCAGGGCAGCGCCTCCTCTCTCTAACCACTACTCTCTCCCCACCTCCGTCCCCCAGGGCAGCGCCTCCTCTGTCTCTCCCAGAGCAGCGCCTCCTCTCTCTAACCCCTACTCTCTCCCCACCTCCGTCCACCAGGGCAGCGCCTCCTCTCTCTAACCCCTACTCTCTCCCTACCTCCGTCCCCCAGGGCAGCGCCTCCTCTCTCTCTCCCAGGGCAGCGCCTCCTCTCTCTCCCAGGGCAGCGCCTCCTCTCTCTAACCCCTACTCTCTCCCTACCTCCGTCCCCCAGGGCAGCGCCTCCTCTCTCTAACCACTACTCTCTCCCTACCTCCGTCCCCCAGGGCAGCGCCTCCTCTCTCTAACCACTACTCTCTCCCTACCTCCGTCCCCCAGGGCAGCGCCTCCTCTCTCTCTCCCAGAGCAGCGCCTCCTCTCTCTAACCCCTACTCTCTCCCCACCTCCGTCCCCCAGGGCAGCGCCTCCTCTGTCTCCCAGGGCAGCGCCTCCTCTCTCTCCCAGGGCAGCGCCTCCTCTCTCTAACCCCTACTCTCTCCCTACCTCCGTCCCCCATCGCAGCGCCTCCTCTCTCTAACCCCTACTCTCTCCCTACCTCCGTCCCCCAGGGCAGCGCCTCCTCTCTCTAACTCCTACTCTCTCCCTACCTCCATCCCCCAGGGCAGCACCTCCTCTCTCTAACCCCTACTCTCTCCCTACCTCCGTCCCCCAGGGCAGCGCCGTCTCTCTCTCTCCCAGGGCAGCACCTCCTCTCTCTCTCCCAGGGCAGCGCCTCCTCTCTCTAACCCCTACTCTCTCCCCACCTCCGTCCCCCAGGGCAGCGCCTCCTCTCTCTCTCCCAGGGCAGCGCCTCCTCTCTCTCCCAGGGCAGCGCCTCCTCTCTCTAACCCCTACTCTCTCCCCACCTCCGTCCCCCAGGGCAGCGCCTCCTCTCTCTCCCAGGGCAGCGCCTCCTCTCTCTCCCAGAGCAGCGCCTCCTCTCTCTAACCACTACTCTCTCCCTACCTCCGTCCCCCAGGGCAGCGCCTCGCCTCCTCTCTCTAACCCCTACTCTCTCCCTACCTCCGTCCCCCAGGGCAGCGCCTCCTCTCTCTAACCCCTACTCTCTCCCCACCTCCGTCCCCCAGGGCAGCGCCTCCTCTCTCTAACCCCTACTCTCTCCCTACCTCCGTCCCCCAGGGCAGCACCTCCTCTCTCTAACCCCTACTCTCTCCCTACCTCCGTCCCCCATCGCAGCGCCTCCTCTCTCTAACCCCTACTCTCTCCCCACCTCCGTCCCCCAGGGCAGCGCCTCCTCTCTCTAACCCCTACTCTCTCCCCACCTCCGTCCCCCAGGGCAGCGCCTCCTCTCTCTAACCCCTACTCTCTCCCCACCTCCGTCCCCCAGGGCAGCGCCTCCTCTCTCTCCCAGGGCAGCGCCTCCTCTCTCTCCCAGAGCAGCGCCTCCTCACTCTAACCACTACTCTCTCCCTACCTCCGTCCCCCAGGGCAGCGCCTCGCCTCCTCTCTCTAACCCCTACTCTCTCCCTACCTCCGTCCCCCAGGGCAGCGCCTCCTCTCTCTAACCCCTACTCTCTCCCTACCTCCGTCCCCCAGGGCAGCGCCTCCTCTCTCTAACCCCTACTCTCTCCCTACCTCCGTCCCCCAGGGCAGCGCCTCCTCTCTCTAACCACTACTCTCTCCCCACCTCCATCCCCCAGGGCAGCACCTCCTCTCTCTCTCCCAGGGCAGCGCCTCCTCTCTCTCCCAGGGCAGCGCCTCCTCTCTCTAACCCCTACTCTCTCCCCACCTCCGTCCCCCAGGGCAGCACCTCCTCTCTCTGTCCCAGGGCAGCGCCTCCTCTCTCTAACCCCTACTCTCTCCCCACCTCCGTCCCCCAGGGCAGCGCCTCCTCTCTCTCCCAGGGCAGCGCCTCCTCTCTCTCCCAGGGCAGCGCCTCCTCTCTCTAACCCCTACTCTCTCCCCACCTCCGTCCCCCAGGGCAGCGCCTCCTCTCTCTAACCCCTACTCTCTCCCCACCTCCGTCCCCCGGGCAGCACCTCCTCTCTCTGTCCCAGGGCAGCGCCTCCTCTCTAACCCCTACTCTCTCCCCACCTCCGTCCCCCAGGGCAGCGCCTCCTCTCTCTAACCCCTACTCTCTCCCCACCTCCGTCCCCCGGGCAGCGCCTCCTCTCTCTCTCCCAGGGCAGCGCCTCCTCTCTCTAACCCCTACTCTCTCCCTACCTCCGTCCCCCAGGGCAGCGCCTCCTCTCTCTAACCCCTACTCTCTCCTCACCCCCGTCCCCCAGGGCAGCAGCGATGACTCTGAGGACAGTACTGTTGTCCCTCCAGGCTCTTCTGGCTGCAGCTGAACCGGACGACCCCCAGGACGCAGTAGTGGCCAACCAGGTACCAGAACCCGTCTTGGTGTTTCTCCTCCCCGACGTGGTTCTGTAAATGGGTTTCTCCTCCCCGACGTGGTTCTGTAAATGGGTTTCTCCTCCTCGACGTGGTTCTGTAAATGGGTTTCTCCTCCTCGACGTGGTTCTGTAAATGGGTTTCTCCTCCTCGACGTGGTTCTGTAAATGGGTTTCTCCTCCTCGACGTGGTTCTGTAAATGGGTTTCTCCTCCTCGACGTGGTTCTGTAAATGGGTTTCTCCTCCTCGACGTGGTTCTGTAAATGGGTTTCTCCTCCTCGACGTGGTTCTGTAAATGGGTTTCTCCTCCTCCTCGACGTGGTTCTGTAAATGGGTTTCTCCTCCTCCCCGACGTGGTTCTGTAAATGGGTTTCTCCTCCTCCTCGACGTGGTTCTGTAAATGGGTTTCTCCTCCTCCCCGACGTGGTTCTGTAAATGGGTTTCTCCTCCTCCCCGACGTGGTTCTGTAAATGGGTTTCTCCTCCTCCCCGACGTGGTTCTGTAAATGGGTTTCTCCTCCTCGACGTGGTTCTGTAAATGGGTTTCTCCTCCTCGACGTGGTTCTGTAAATGGGTTTCTCCTCCCCGACGTGGTTCTGTAAATGGGTTTCTCCTCCCCGACGTGGTTCTGTAAATGGGTTTCTCCTCCCCGACGTGGTTCTGTAAATGGGTTTCTCCTCCTCGACGTGGTTCTGTAAATGGGTTTCTCCTCCTCGACGTGGTTCTGTAAATGGGTTTCTCCTCCTCGACGTGGTTCTGTAAATGGGTTTCTCCTCCTCCTCGACGTGGTTCTGTAAATGGGTTTCTCCTCCTCCTCGACGTGGTTCTGTAAATGGGTTTCTCCTCCTCGACGTGGTTCTGTAAATGGGTTTCTCCTCCCCGACGTGGTTCTGTAAATGGGTTTCTCCTCCCCGACGTGGTTCTGTAAATGGGTTTCTCCTCCCCGACGTGGTTCTGTAAATGGGTTTCTCCTCCCCGACGTGGTTCTGTAAATGGGTTTCTCCTCCTCCTCGACGTGGTTCTGTAAATGGGTTTCTCCTCCTCCTCGACGTGGTTCTGTAAATGGGTTCCTCCTCCTCCCCGACGTGGTTCTGTAAATGGGTTTCTCCTCCTCCCCGACGTGGTTCTGTAAATGGGTTTCTCCTCCTCCCCGACGTGGTTCTGTAAATGGGTTTCTCCTCCCCGACGTGGTTCTGTAAATGGGTTTCTCCTCCTCGACGTGGTTCTGTAAATGGGTTTCTCCTCCTCGACGTGGTTCTGGAAATGGGTTTCTCCTCCCCGACGTGGTTCTGTAAATGGGTTTCTCCTCCCCGACGTGGTTCTGTAAATGGGTTTCTCCTCCTCCTCGACGTGGTTCTGTAAATGGGTTTCTCCTCCCCGACGTGGTTCTGTAAATGGGTTTCTCCTCCTCCTCGACGTGGTTCTGTAAATGGGTTTCTCCTCCTCGACTTGGTTCTGTAAATGGGTTTCTCCTCCCCGACGTGGTTCTGTAAATGGGTTTCTCCTCCCCGACGTGGTTCTGTAAATGGGTTTCTCCTCCCCGACGTGGTTCTGTAAATGGGTTTCTCCTCCTCGACGTGGTTCTGTAAATGGGTTTCTCCTCCTCGACGTGGTTCTGTAAATGGGTTTCTCCTCCTCGACGTGGTTCTGTAAATGGGTTTCTCCTCCTCCTCGACGTGGTTCTGTAAATGGGTTTCTCCTCCTCCTCGACGTGGTTCTGTAAATGGGTTTCTCCTCCTCGACGTGGTTCTGTAAATGGGTTTCTCCTCCCCGACGTGGTTCTGTAAATGGGTTTCTCCTCCCCGACGTGGTTCTGTAAATGGGTTTCTCCTCCCCGACGTGGTTCTGTAAATGGGTTTCTCCTCCCCGACGTGGTTCTGTAAATGGGTTTCTCCTCCTCCTCGACGTGGTTCTGTAAATGGGTTTCTCCTCCTCCTCGACGTGGTTCTGTAAATGGGTTCCTCCTCCTCCCCGACGTGGTTCTGTAAATGGGTTTCTCCTCCTCCCCGACGTGGTTCTGTAAATGGGTTTCTCCTCCTCCCCGACGTGGTTCTGTAAATGGGTTTCTCCTCCCCGACGTGGTTCTGTAAATGGGTTTCTCCTCCTCGACGTGGTTCTGTAAATGGGTTTCTCCTCCTCGACGTGGTTCTGGAAATGGGTTTCTCCTCCCCGACGTGGTTCTGTAAATGGGTTTCTCCTCCCCGACGTGGTTCTGTAAATGGGTTTCTCCTCCTCCTCGACGTGGTTCTGTAAATGGGTTTCTCCTCCCCGACGTGGTTCTGTAAATGGGTTTCTCCTCCTCCTCGACGTGGTTCTGTAAATGGGTTTCTCCTCCTCGACTTGGTTCTGTAAATGGGTTTCTCCTCCTCGACGTGGTTCTGTAAATGGGTTTCTCCTCCTCGACGTGGTTCTGTAAATGGGTTTCTCCTCCCCGACGTGGTTCTGTAAATGGGTTTCTCCTCCTCGACGTAGTTCTGTAAATGGGTTTCTCCTCCCCGACGTGGTTCTGTAAATGGGTTTCTCCTCCCCGACGTGGTTCTGTAAATGGGTTTCTCCTCCTCGACGTGGTTCTGTAAATGGGTTTCTCCTCCTCGACGTGGTTCTGTAAATGGGTTTCTCCTCCCCGACGTGGTTCTGTAAATGGTTTTCTCCTCCCCGACGTGGTTCTGTAAATGGGTTTCTCCTCCTCGACGTGGTTCTGTAAATGGGTTTCTCCTCCTCGACGTGGTTCTGTAAATGGGTTTCTCCTCCCCGACGTGGTTCTGTAAATGGGTTTCTCCTCCCCGACGTGGTTCTGTAAATGGGTTTCTCCTCCTCCTCGACGTGGTTCTGTAAAATGGTTTCTCCTCTCTCCAGTACAAGCAGAACCCAGAGATGTTCACGCAGACAGCCAGGTTATGGGGCCATTACTACGGTGGAGCCCCTGTACCCGGGCCAGAATACACACGGAAGATAGACAAACTCACTGCCATGGGCTTCGAAAAGGTAGGCAGAATGCTGTGTGGTGTCTAACTCTCTCTCTCTCTCTCCTGACAGAATGCTGTGTGGTGTCTAACTCTCTCTCTCTCCTGGCAGAATGCTGTGTGGTGTCTAACTCTCTCTCTCTCCTGACAGAATGCTGTGTGGTGTCTAACTCTCTCTCTCTCTCTCCTGACAGAATGCTGTGTGGTGTCTAACTCTTTCTCTCTCTCTCCTGACAGAATACTGTGTGGTGTCTAACTCTCTCTCTCTCCTGACAGAATACTGTGTGGTGTCTAACTCTCTCTCTCTCTCTCCTGACAGAATGCTGTGTGGTGTCTAACTCTCTCTCTCTCTCTCCTGACAGAATGCTGTGTGGTGTCTAACTCTCTCTCTCTCTCTCCTGACAGAATACTGTGTGGTGTCTAACTCTCTCTCTCTCTCTCCTGACAGAATGCTGTGTGGTGTCTAACTCTCTCTCTCTCTCTCCTGACAGAATGCTGTGTGGTGTCTAACTCTCTCTCTCCTGACAGAATGCTGTGTGGTGTCTAACTCTCTCTCTCTCCTGACAGAATGCTGTGTGGTGTCTAACTCTCTCTCTCTCCTGACAGAATGCTGTGTGGTGTCTAACTCTCTCTCTCTCTGACAGAATGCTGTGTGGTGTCTAACTCTCTCTCTCCTGACAGAATGCTGTGTGGTGTCTAACTCTCTCTCTCTCTCTCCTGACAGAATGCTGTGTGGTGTCTAACTCTCTCTCTCTCCTGACAGAATGCTGTGTGGTGTCTAACTCTCTCTCTCTCTCTCCTGACAGAATGCTGTGTGGTGTCTAACTCTCTCTCTCTCTCTCCTGACAGAATGCTGTGTGGTGTCTAACTCTCTCTCTCTCCTGACAGAATGCTGTGTGGTGTCTAACTCTCTCTCTCTCTCCTGACAGAATGCTGTGTGGTGTCTAACTCTCTCTCTCCTGACAGAATGCTGTGTGGTGTCTAACTCTCTCTCTCTCCTGACAGAATGCTGTGTGGTGTCTAACTCTCTCTCTCTCTCCTGACAGAATGCTGTGTGGTGTCTAACTCTCTCTCTCTCCTGACAGAATACTGTGTGGTGTCTAACTCTCTCTCTCTCTCCTGACAGAATGCTGTGTGGTGTCTAACTCTCTCTCTCTCTCTCCTGACAGAATGCTGTGTGGTGTCTAACTCTCTCTCTCTCTCCTGACAGAATGCTGTGTGGTGTCTAACTCTCTCTCTCTCCTGACAGAATGCTGTGTGGTGTCTAACTCTCTCTCTCCTGACAGAATGCTGTGTGGTGTCTAACTCTCTCTCTCTCCTGACAGAATGCTGTGTGGTGTCTAACTCTCTCTCTCCTGACAGAATGCTGTGTGGTGTCTAACTCTCTCTCTCTCTCCTGACAGAATGCTGTGTGGTGTCTAACTCTCTCTCTCCTGACAGAATGCTGTGTGGTGTCTAACTCTCTCTCTCTCTCTCCTGACAGAATGCTGTGTGGTGTCTAACTCTCTCTCTCTCTCCTGACAGAATGCTGTGTGGTGTCTAACTCTCTCTCTCCTGACAGAATGCTGTGTGGTGTCTAACTCTCTCTCTCTCTCTCCTGACAGAATGCTGTGTGGTGTCTAACTCTCTCTCTCCTGACAGAATGCTGTGTGGTGTCTAACTCTCTCTCTCTCTCTCCTGACAGAATGCTGTGTGGTGTCTAACTCTCTCTCTCTCTCTCCTGACAGAATGCTGTGTGGTGTCTAACTCTCTCTCTCTCTCTCCTGACAGAATGCTGTGTGGTGTCTAACTCTCTCTCTCTCTCCTGACAGAATGCTGTGTGGTGTCTAACTCTCTCTCTCTCTCTCCTGACAGAATGCTGTGTGGTGTCTAACTCTCTCTCTCTCTCTCCTGACAGAATGCTGTGTGGTGTCTAACTCTCTCTCTCTCTCCTGACAGAATGCTGTGTGGTGTCTAACTCTCTCTCTCTCTCTCCTGACAGAATGCTGTGTGGTGTCTAACTCTCTCTCTCTCCTGACAGAATGCTGTGTGGTGTCTAACTCTCTCTCTCCTGACAGAATGCTGTGTGGTGTCTAACTCTCTCTCTCTCTCTCCTGACAGAATGCTGTGTGGTGTCTAACTCTCTCTCTCTCTCTCCTGACAGAATGCTGTGTGGTGTCTAACTCTCTCTCTCTCTCTCCTGACAGAATGCTGTGTGGTGTCTAACTCTCTCTCTCTCTCTCCTGACAGAATGCTGTGTGGTGTCTAACTCTCTCTCTCTCTCTCCTGACAGAATGCTGTGTGGTGTCTAACTCTCTCTCTCTCCTGACAGAATGCTGTGTGGTGTCTAACTCTCTCTCTCTCTCTCCTGACAGAATGCTGTGTGGTGTCTAACTCTCTCTCTCTCTCTCCTGACAGAATGCTGTGTGGTGTCTAACTCTCTCTCTCTCTCTCCTGACAGAATGCTGTGTGGTGTCTAACTCTCTCTCTCCTGACAGAATGCTGTGTGGTGTCTAACTCTCTCTCTCTCTCTCCTGACAGAATGCTGTGTGGTGTCTAACTCTCTCTCTCTCTCTCCTGACAGAATGCTGTGTGGTGTCTAACTCTCTCTCTCCTGACAGAATGCTGTGTGGTGTCTAACTCTCTCTCTCTCTCTCCTGACAGAATGCTGTGTGGTGTCTAACTCTCTCTCTCTCTCTCCTGACAGAATGCTGTGTGGTGTCTAACTCTCTCTCTCTCTCTCCTGACAGAATGCTGTGTGGTGTCTAACTCTCTCTCTCTCTCTCCTGACAGAATGCTGTGTGGTGTCTAACTCTCTCTCTCCTGACAGAATGCTGTGTGGTGTCTAACTCTCTCTCTCTCTCTCCTGACTGAATGCTGTGTGGTGTCTCTCTCTCTCTCTCCTGACAGAATGCTGTGTGGTGTCTAACTCTCTCTCTCTCTCTCCTGACAGAATGCTGTGTGGTGTCTAACTCTCTCTCTCTCTCTCCTGACTGAATGCTGTGTGGTGTCTAACTCTCTCTCTCCTGACAGAATGCTGTGTGGTGTCTAACTCTCTCTCTCTCTCTCTCCTGACAGAATGCTGTGTGGTGTCTAACTCTCTCTCTCTCTCTCCTGACAGAATGCTGTGTGGTGTCTAACTCTCTCTCTCTCTCTCCTGACAGAATGCTGTGTGGTGTCTAACTCTCTCTCTCCTGACAGAATGCTGTGTGGTGTCTAACTCTCTCTCTCTCTCTCCTGACTGAATGCTGTGTGGTGTCTCTCTCTCTCTCTCCTGACAGAATGCTGTGTGGTGTCTAACTCTCTCTCTCTCTCTCCTGACAGAATGCTGTGTGGTGTCTAACTCTCTCTCTCTCTCTCCTGACTGAATGCTGTGTGGTGTCTAACTCTCTCTCTCCTGACAGAATGCTGTGTGGTGTCTAACTCTCTCTCTCTCTCTCTCCTGACAGAATGCTGTGTGGTGTCTCTCTCTCTCTCTCCTGACAGAATGCTGTGTGGTGTCTAACTCTCTCTCTCTCTCTCCTGACAGAATGCTGTGTGGTGTCTAACTCTCTCTCTCCTGACAGAATGCTGTGTGGTGTCTAACTCTCTCTCTCTCCTGACAGAATGCTGTGTGGTGTCTAACTCTCTCTCTCTCCTGACAGAATGCTGTGTGGTGTCTAACTCTCTCTCTCTCCTGACAGAATGCTGTGTGGTGTCTAACTCTCTCTCTCTCCTGACAGAATGCTGTGTGGTGTCTAACTCTCTCTCTCTCTCTCCTGACAGAATGCTGTGTGGTGTCTAACTCTCTCTCTCTCTCTCCTGACAGAATGCTGTGTGGTGTCTAACTCTCTCTCTCTCTCTCCTGACAGAATGCTGTGTGGTGTCTAACTCTCTCTCTCTCTCTCTCTCCTGACAGAATGCTGTGTGTTGTCTAACTCTCTCTCTCTCTCTCTCCTGACAGAATGCTGTGTGGTGTCTAACTCTCTCTCTCTCTCTCCTGACAGAATGCTGTGTGGTGTCTAACTCTCTCTCTCTCTCTCCTGACAGAATGCTGTGTGGTGTCTAACTCTCTCTCTCTCTCTCCTGACAGAATGCTGTGTGGTGTCTAACTCTCTCTCTCTCTCTCCTGACAGAATGCTGTGTGGTGTCTAACTCTCTCTCTCTCTCTCCTGACAGAATGCTGTGTGGTGTCTAACTCTCTCTCTCTCTCTCTCCTGACAGAATGCTGTGTGGTGTCTAACTCTCTCTCTCTCTCTCCTGACAGAATGCTGTGTGGTGTCTAACTCTCTCTCTCTCTCCTGACAGAATGCTGTGTGGTGTCTAACTCTCTCTCTCTCTCTCCTGACAGAATGCTGTGTGGTGTCTAACTCTCTCTCTCTCTCTCCTGACAGAATGCTGTGTGGTGTCTAACTCTCTCTCTCTCTCTCCTGACAGAATGCTGTGTGGTGTCTAACTCTCTCTCTCTCCTGACAGAATGCTGTGTGGTGTCTAACTCTCTCTCTCTCTCTCTCTCCTGACAGAATGCTGTGTGGTGTCTAACTCTCTCTCTCTCTCTCTCTCCTGACAGAATGCTGTGTGGTGTCTAACTCTCTCTCCTGACAGAATGCTGTGTGGTGTCTAACTCTCTCTCTCTCTCTCCTGACAGAATGCTGTGTGGTGTCTAACTCTCTCTCTCCTGACAGAATGCTGTGTGGTGTCTAACTCTCTCTCTCTCTCCTGACAGAATGCTGTGTGGTGTCTAACTCTCTCTCTCTCCTGACAGAATGCTGTGTGGTGTCTAACTCTCTCTCTCTCTCTCCTGACAGAATGCTGTGTGGTGTCTAACTCTCTCTCTCTCTCTCCTGACAGAATGCTGTGTGGTGTCTAACTCTCTCTCTCCTGACAGAATGCTGTGTGGTGTCTAACTCTCTCTCTCTCCTGACAGAATGCTGTGTGGTGTCTAACTCTCTCTCTCTCTCCTGACAGAATGCTGTGTGGTGTCTAACTCTCTCTCTCTCTCTCCTGACAGAATGCTGTGTGGTGTCTAACTCTCTCTCTCTCTCCTGACAGAATGCTGTGTGGTGTCTAACTCTCTCTCTCTCCTGACAGAATGCTGTGTGGTGTCTAACTCTCTCTCTCTCCTGACAGAATGCTGTGTGGTGTCTAACTCTCTCTCTCTCTCTCTCCTGACAGAATGCTGTGTGGTGTCTAACTCTCTCTCTCTCCTGACAGAATGCTGTGTGGTCTCTCTCTCTCTCTCTCTCCTGACAGAATGCTGTGTGGTGTCTAACTCTCTCTCTCTCTCTCTCCTGACAGAATGCTGTGTGGTGTCTAACTCTTTCTCTCTCCTGACAGAATGCTGTGTGGTCTCTCTCTCTCTCTCTCTCCTGACAGAATGCTGTGTGGTGTCTCTCTCTCTCTCTCCTGACAGAATGCTGTGTGGTGTCTAACTCTCTCTCTCTCCTGACAGAATGCTGTGTGGTGTCTAACTCTCTCTCTCTCTCTCTCCTGACAGAATGCTGTGTGGTGTCTCTCTCTCTCTCTCCTGACAGAATGCTGTGTGGTGTCTAACTCTCTCTCTCTCCTGACAGAATGCTGTGTGGTGTCTAACTCTCTCTCTCTCTCTCCTGACAGAATGCTGTGTGGTGTCTAACTCTCTCTCTCTCTCTCCTGACAGAATGCTGTGTGGTGTCTAACTCTCTCTCTCTCTCTCTCTCCTGACAGAATGCTGTGTGGTGTCTAACTCTCTCTCTCTCTCTCTCCTGACAGAATGCTGTGTGGTGTCTAACTCTCTCTCTCTCCTGACAGAATGCTGTGTGGTGTCTAACTCTCTCTCTCTCCTGACAGAATGCTGTGTGGTGTCTAACTCTCTCTCTCTCCTGACAGAATGCTGTGTGGTGTCTAACTCTCTCTCTCTCTCCTGACAGAATGCTGTGTGGTGTCTAACTCTCTCTCTCCTGACAGAATGCTGTGTGGTGTCTAACTCTCTCTCTCTCTCTCCTGACAGAATGCTGTGTGGTGTCTAACTCTCTCTCTCTCTCCTGACAGAATGCTGTGTGGTGTCTAACTCTCTCTCTCTCTCTCTCTCCTGACAGAATGCTGTGTGGTGTCTAACTCTCTCTCTCTCTCTCCTGACAGAATGCTGTGTGGTGTCTAACTCTCTCTCTCTCTCTCCTGACAGAATGCTGTGTGGTGTCTAACTCTCTCTCTCTCCTGACAGAATGCTGTGTGGTGTCTAACTCTCTCTCTCTCCTGGCAGAATGCTGTGTGGTGTCTAACTCTCTCTCTCTCTCTCTCCTGACAGAATGCTGTGTGGTGTCTAACTCTCTCTCTCTCCTGACAGAATGCTGTGTGGTGTCTAACTCTCTCTCTCTCTCTCCTGACAGAATGCTGTGTGGTGTCTAACTCTCTCTCTCTCTCTCTCCTGACAGAATGCTGTGTGGTGTCTAACTCTCTCTCTCTCTCTCCTGACAGAATGCTGTGTGGTGTCTAACTCTCTCTCTCTCCTGACAGAATGCTGTGTGGTGTCTAACTCTCTCTCTCTCTCTCCTGACAGAATGCTGTGTGGTGTCTAACTCTCTCTCCTGACAGAATGCTGTGTGGTGTCTAACTCTCTCTCTCTCCTGACAGAATGCTGTGTGGTGTCTAACTCTCTCTCTCTCTCTCCTGACAGAATGCTGTGTGGTGTCTAACTCTCTCTCTCTCTCTCCTGACAGAATGCTGTGTGGTGTCTAACTCTCTCTCTCTCCTGACAGAATGCTGTGTGGTGTCTAACTCTCTCTCTCTCTCTCCTGACAGAATGCTGTGTGGTGTCTAACTCTCTCTCTCTCTCTCCTGACAGAATGCTGTGTGGTGTCTAACTCTCTCTCTCTCTCTCCTGACAGAATGCTGTGTGGTGTCTAACTCTCTCTCTCTCTCTCTCCTGACAGAATGCTGTGTGGTGTCTAACTCTCTCTCTCTCTCTCCTGACAGAATGCTGTGTGGTGTCTAACTCTCTCTCTCTCTCCTGACAGAATGCTGTGTGGTGTCTAACTCTCTCTCTCTCCTGACAGAATGCTGTGTGGTGTCTAACTCTCTCTCTCTCCTGACAGAATGCTGTGTGGTGTCTAACTCTCTCTCTCTCTCTCCTGACAGAATGCTGTGTGGTGTCTAACTCTCTCTCTCTCCTGACAGAATGCTGTGTGGTGTCTAACTCTCTCTCTCTCCTGACAGAATGCTGTGTGGTGTCTAACTCTCTCTCTCTCCTGACAGAATGCTGTGTGGTGTCTAACTCTCTCTCTCTCCTGACAGAATGCTGTGTGGTGTCTAACTCTCTCTCTCTCTCCTGACAGAATGATGTGTGGTGTCTAACTCTCTCTCTCTCCTGACAGAATGCTGTGTGGTGTCTAACTCTCTCTCTCTCCTGACAGAATGCTGTGTGGTGTCTAACTCTCTCTCTCTCCTGACAGAATGCTGTGTGGTGTCTAACTCTCTCTCTCTCCTGACAGAATGCTGTGTGGTGTCTAACTCTCTCTCTCTCTCTCCTGACAGAATGCTGTGTGGTGTCTAACTCTCTCTCTCTCTCTCTCCTGACAGAATGCTGTGTGGTGTCTAACTCTCTCTCTCTCTCTCCTGACAGAATGCTGTGTGGTGTCTCTCTCTCTCTCTCCTGACAGAATGCTGTGTGGTGTCTAACTCTCTCTCTCTCTCTCCTGACAGAATGCTGTGTGGTGTATAACTCTCTCTCTCTCCTGACAGAATGCTGTGTGGTGTCTAACTCTCTCTCTCTCTCTCCTGACAGAATGCTGTGTGGTGTCTAACTCTCTCTCTCTCCTGACAGAATGCTGTGTGGTGTCTAACTCTCTTTCTCTCTCTCTCTCCTGACAGAATGCTGTGTGGTGTCTAACTCTCTCTCTCTCTCTCCTGACAGAATGCTGTGTGGTGTCTAACTCTCTCTCTCTCTCCTGACAGAATGCTGTGTGGTGTCTAACTCTCTCTCTCTCTCTCCTGACAGAATGCTGTGTGGTGTCTAACTCTCTCTCTCTCTCCTGACAGAATGCTGTGTGGTGTCTAACTCTCTCTCTCTCTCCTGACAGAATGCTGTGTGGTGTCTAACTCTCTCTCTCTCTCCTGACAGAATGCTGTGTGGTGTCTAACTCTCTCTCTCTCTCTCCTGACAGAATGCTGTGTGGTGTCTAACTCTCTCTCTCTCTCTCCTGACAGAATGCTGTGTGGTGTCTAACTCTCTCTCTCTCTCCTGACAGAATGCTGTGTGGTGTCTAACTCTCTCTCTCTCCTGACAGAATGCTGTGTGGTGTCTAACTCTCTCTCTCCTGACAGAATGCTGTGTGGTGTCTAACTCTCTCTCTCTCTCTCCTGACAGAATGCTGTGTGGTGTCTAACTCTCTCTCTCTCCTGACAGAATGCTGTGTGGTGTCTAACTCTCTCTCTCTCTCTCCTGACAGAATGCTGTGTGGTGTCTCTCTCTCTCTCCTGACAGAATGCTGTGTGGTGTCTAACTCTCTCTCTCTCCTGACAGAATGCTGTGTGGTGTCTAACTCTCTCTCTCTCCTGACAGAATGCTGTGTGGTGTCTCTCTCTCTCTCCTGACAGAATGCTGTGTGGTGTCTAACTCTCTCTCTCTCCTGACAGAATGCTGTGTGGTGTCTAACTCTCTCTCTCTCTCTCCTGACAGAATGCTGTGTGGTGTCTCTCTCTCTCTCTCTCTCTCCTGACAGAATGCTGTGTGGTGTCTAACTCTCTCTCTCTCCTGACAGAATGCTGTGTGGTGTCTAACTCTCTCTCTCTCTCCTGACAGAATGCTGTGTGGTGTCTAACTCTCTCTCTCCTGACAGAATGCTGTGTGGTGTCTAACTCTCTCTCTCTCTCCTGACAGAATGCTGTGTGGTGTCTAACTCTCTCTCTCTCTCCTGACAGAATGCTGTGTGGTGTCTAACTCTCTCTCTCTCCTGACAGAATGCTGTGTGGTGTCTAACTCTCTCTCTCTCTCCTGACAGAATGCTGTGTGGTGTCTAACTCTCTCTCTCTCTCTCCTGACAGAATGCTGTGTGGTGTCTAACTCTCTCTCTCTCTCTCCTGACAGAATGCTGTGTGGTGTCTAACTCTCTCTCTCTCTCCTGACAGAATGCTGTGTGGTGTCTAACTCTCTCTCTCTCCTGACAGAATGCTGTGTGGTGTCTAACTCTCTCTCTCCTGACAGAATGCTGTGTGGTGTCTAACTCTCTCTCTCTCTCTCCTGACAGAATGCTGTGTGGTGTCTAACTCTCTCTCTCTCCTGACAGAATGCTGTGTGGTGTCTAACTCTCTCTCTCTCTCTCCTGACAGAATGCTGTGTGGTGTCTCTCTCTCTCTCCTGACAGAATGCTGTGTGGTGTCTAACTCTCTCTCTCTCCTGACAGAATGCTGTGTGGTGTCTAACTCTCTCTCTCTCCTGACAGAATGCTGTGTGGTGTCTCTCTCTCTCTCCTGACAGAATGCTGTGTGGTGTCTAACTCTCTCTCTCTCCTGACAGAATGCTGTGTGGTGTCTAACTCTCTCTCTCTCTCTCCTGACAGAATGCTGTGTGGTGTCTCTCTCTCTCTCTCTCTCTCCTGACAGAATGCTGTGTGGTGTCTAACTCTCTCTCTCTCCTGACAGAATGCTGTGTGGTGTCTAACTCTCTCTCTCTCTCCTGACAGAATGCTGTGTGGTGTCTAACTCTCTCTCTCTCTCTCCTGACAGAATGCTGTGTGGTGTCTAACTCTCTCTCTCTCTCCTGACAGAATGCTGTGTGGTGTCTAACTCTCTCTCTCTCTCCTGACAGAATGCTGTGTGGTGTCTAACTCTCTCTCTCTCTCTCCTGACAGAATGCTGTGTGGTGTCTAACTCTCTCTCTCCTGACAGAATGCTGTGTGGTGTCTAACTCTCTCTCTCTCTCTCCTGACAGAATGCTGTGTGGTGTCTAACTCTAACTCTCTCTCTCCTGACAGAATGCTGTGTGGTGTCTAACTCTCTCTCTCTCTCCTGACAGAATGCTGTGTGGTGTCTAACTCTCTCTCTCTCTCCTGACAGAATGCTGTGTGGTGTCTCTCTCTCTCTCTCTCTCTCCTGACAGAATGCTGTGTGGTGTCTCTCTCTCTCTCTCTCTCCTGACAGAATGCTGTGTGGTGTCTCTCTCTCTCTCTCTCTCTCCTGACAGAATGCTGTGTGGTGTCTAACTCTCTCTCTCTCTCCTGACAGAATGCTGTGTGGTGTCTAACTCTCTCTCTCTCCTGACAGAATGCTGTGTGGTGTCTAACTCTCTCTCTCTCTCCTGACAGAATGCTGTGTGGTGTCTAACTCTCTCTCTCCTGACAGAATGCTGTGTGGTGTCTAACTCTCTCTCTCCTGACAGAATGCTGTGTGGTGTCTAACTCTCTCTCTCTCTCCTGACAGAATGCTGTGTGGTGTCTAACTCTCTCTCTCCTGACAGAATGCTGTGTGGTGTCTAACTCTCTCTCTCTCTCCTGACAGAATGCTGTGTGGTGTCTAACTCTCTCTCTCTCCTGGCAGAATGCTGTGTGGTGTCTAACTCTCTCTCTCTCTCCTGACAGAATGCTGTGTGGTGTCTAACTCTCTCTCCTGACAGAATGCTGTGTGGTGTCTAACTCTCTCTCTCTCCTGACAGAATACTGTGTGGTGTCTAACTCTCTCTCTCTCTCTCCTGACAGAATGCTGTGTGGTGTCTAACTCTCTCTCTCTCTCTCCTGACAGAATACTGTGTGGTGTCTAACTCTCTCTCTCTCCTGACAGAATGCTGTGTGGTGTCTAACTCTCTCTCTCTCTCTCCTGACAGAATGCTGTGTGGTGTCTAACTCTCTCTCTCTCCTGACAGAATGCTGTGTGGTGTCTAACTCTCTCTCTCTCCTGACAGAATGCTGTGTGGTGTCTAACTCTCTCTCTCTCTCTCCTGACAGAATGCTGTGTGGTGTCTAACTCTCTCTCTCTCCTGACAGAATGCTGTGTGGTGTCTAACTCTCTCTCCTGACAGAATGCTGTGTGGTGTCTAACTCTCTCTCTCTCTCTCCTGACAGAATGCTGTGTGGTGTCTAACTCTCTCTCTCTCTCTCCTGACAGAATGCTGTGTGGTGTCTAACTCTCTCTCTCTCTCCTGACAGAATGCTGTGTGGTGTCTAACTCTCTCTCTCTCTCCTGACAGAATGCTGTGTGGTGTCTAACTCTCTCTCTCTCTCTCCTGACAGAATGCTGTGTGGTGTCTAACTCTCTCTCTCTCTCTCCTGACAGAATGCTGTGTGGTGTCTAACTCTCTCTCTCTCTCCTGACAGAATGCTGTGTGGTGTCTAACTCTCTCTCTCTCTCCTGACAGAATGCTGTGTGGTGTCTAACTCTCTCTCTCTCTCCTGACAGAATGCTGTGTGGTGTCTAACTCTCTCTCTCTCTCTCCTGACAGAATGCTGTGTGGTGTCTAACTCTCTCTCTCCTGACAGAATGCTGTGTGGTGTCTAACTCTCTCTCTCTCTCCTGACAGAATGCTGTGTGGTGTCTAACTCTCTCTCTCTCCTGACAGAATGCTGTGTGGTGTCTAACTCTCTCTCTCTCTCTCTCCTGACAGAATGCTGTGTGGTGTCTAACTCTCTCTCTCCTGACAGAATGCTGTGTGGTGTCTAACTCTCTCTCTCTCTCTCCTGACAGAATGCTGTGTGGTGTCTAACTCTCTCTCTCTCCTGACAGAATGCTGTGTGGTGTCTAACTCTCTCTCTCTCTCTCCTGACAGAATGCTGTGTGGTGTCTAACTCTCTCTCTCTCTCTCCTGACAGAATGCTGTGTGGTGTCTAACTCTCTCTCTCTCCTGGCAGAATGCTGTGTGGTGTCTAACTCTCTCTCTCTCCTGACAGAATGCTGTGTGGTGTCTAACTCTCTCTCTCTCTCTCCTGACAGAATGCTGTGTGGTGTCTAACTCTCTCTCTCTCTCTCCTGACAGAATGCTGTGTGGTGTCTAACTCTCTCTCTCTCCTGACAGAATGCTGTGTGGTGTCTAACTCTCTCTCTCTCTCTCCTGACAGAATGCTGTGTGGTGTCTAACTCTCTCTCTCTCTCCTGACAGAATGCTGTGTGGTGTCTAACTCTCTCTCTCTCTCCTGACAGAATGCTGTGTGGTGTCTAACTCTCTCTCTCTCTCCTGACAGAATGCTGTGTGGTGTCTAACTCTCTCTCTCTCCTGGCAGAATGCTGTGTGGTGTCTAACTCTCTCTCTCTCTCCTGACAGAATGCTGTGTGGTGTCTAACTCTCTCTCCTGACAGAATGCTGTGTGGTGTCTAACTCTCTCTCTCTCCTGACAGAATACTGTGTGGTGTCTAACTCTCTCTCTCTCTCTCCTGACAGAATGCTGTGTGGTGTCTAACTCTCTCTCTCTCTCTCCTGACAGAATACTGTGTGGTGTCTAACTCTCTCTCTCTCCTGACAGAATGCTGTGTGGTGTCTAACTCTCTCTCTCTCTCTCCTGACAGAATGCTGTGTGGTGTCTAACTCTCTCTCTCTCCTGACAGAATGCTGTGTGGTGTCTAACTCTCTCTCTCTCCTGACAGAATGCTGTGTGGTGTCTAACTCTCTCTCTCTCTCTCCTGACAGAATGCTGTGTGGTGTCTAACTCTCTCTCTCTCCTGACAGAATGCTGTGTGGTGTCTAACTCTCTCTCCTGACAGAATGCTGTGTGGTGTCTAACTCTCTCTCTCTCTCTCCTGACAGAATGCTGTGTGGTGTCTAACTCTCTCTCTCTCTCTCCTGACAGAATGCTGTGTGGTGTCTAACTCTCTCTCTCTCTCCTGACAGAATGCTGTGTGGTGTCTAACTCTCTCTCTCTCTCCTGACAGAATGCTGTGTGGTGTCTAACTCTCTCTCCTGACAGAATGCTGTGTGGTGTCTAACTCTCTCTCTCTCTCTCCTGACAGAATGCTGTGTGGTGTCTAACTCTCTCTCTCTCTCTCCTGACAGAATGCTGTGTGGTGTCTAACTCTCTCTCTCTCTCCTGACAGAATGCTGTGTGGTGTCTAACTCTCTCTCTCTCTCCTGACAGAATGCTGTGTGGTGTCTAACTCTCTCTCTCTCTCCTGACAGAATGCTGTGTGGTGTCTAACTCTCTCTCTCTCTCTCCTGACAGAATGCTGTGTGGTGTCTAACTCTCTCTCTCCTGACAGAATGCTGTGTGGTGTCTAACTCTCTCTCTCTCTCCTGACAGAATGCTGTGTGGTGTCTAACTCTCTCTCTCTCCTGACAGAATGCTGTGTGGTGTCTAACTCTCTCTCTCTCTCTCTCCTGACAGAATGCTGTGTGGTGTCTAACTCTCTCTCTCCTGACAGAATGCTGTGTGGTGTCTAACTCTCTCTCTCTCTCTCCTGACAGAATGCTGTGTGGTGTCTAACTCTCTCTCTCTCCTGACAGAATGCTGTGTGGTGTCTAACTCTCTCTCTCTCTCTCCTGACAGAATGCTGTGTGGTGTCTAACTCTCTCTCTCTCTCTCCTGACAGAATGCTGTGTGGTGTCTAACTCTCTCTCTCTCCTGGCAGAATGCTGTGTGGTGTCTAACTCTCTCTCTCTCCTGACAGAATGCTGTGTGGTGTCTAACTCTCTCTCTCTCTCTCCTGACAGAATGCTGTGTGGTGTCTAACTCTCTCTCTCTCTCTCCTGACAGAATGCTGTGTGGTGTCTAACTCTCTCTCTCTCCTGACAGAATGCTGTGTGGTGTCTAACTCTCTCTCTCTCTCTCCTGACAGAATGCTGTGTGGTGTCTAACTCTCTCTCTCTCTCCTGACAGAATGCTGTGTGGTGTCTAACTCTCTCTCTCTCTCCTGACAGAATGCAGTAATCGCTGCTTTATCTTCTAAATCCTGGGACGTGGAGGCGGCGACAGAACTACTCCTTAGCAACTGAGACCCAGCAAGAAACCCCCCCCTCTGACCTCATCTCCGTTCTCCTCATGGTGCCCTCCGATGCCTTCTAACCACTGAGCCTTTACTGGGGTGATGTCATAGTTTCAGCCCTCTTCGTCCAATAGACTTCCTGGTGTCCTTTCAGCCCAAACATCACCAACCCCATCCGCTTCGGTTCTTCCCTTTCCAACATTGATCCACTGTTACCTGGTGGAGCCTACTGGCTGAGAGAGACAGACCACACACCGCCGGACAAATACACGGCGGAAAACTTCTACAGGTCTAGGATCAGTCTCTCCTCAAGGATTTATCTGTAACTGTACAAATACACGGCGGAAAACTTCCTGGATATTATAAAATTAAAAAAAATACGTAAACTGTGCTTCAGTTTTACTCACGACTAGAAGGAAAGAAATTGACTATTTTGGTTGGCCGACCAGGGAGTTCGTCCGAATGTCCCGATTGGCTGGTTGAACTCACCGATCCGCTGGATCTATATTTTATAAAGAAAAAAAGGACACACAAAAAAAAAGACTCTTTTCACTGTCTTCCTGTTTCACTATCGCACGATAACGACGGAGAAGAGTAGGGACCACTACCCCCCCCCCCCCCCTCATAAGGCTCTGGTCAAAAGTAGTGCACTATATAAGAGAGAGGCTGCCATTTTGTTTTTAAACGCAGTCGGGGAGTTATCAGTCTGAAGGAGACAGCAGCCGTCAGACCCGGGTTCAGATGCTATTTGAAATCTTTCAGCTTTAGTCTGCCTTTTGAGAGCCAGATGGGAGGGGTTTACAGTATTTTATTGGCCCGTGTAGATAGAAAGACAGAGTTGGTTGGCTTTAGGCAGAGGACTGAGACAGATTCCAGCATACAGCGAGTTAAGGAGAGAAAGAGACTTATAGGGATAGACTGAGACTGTGTGTGTATGTGTGTTTTGATTTTGAATTGGAGAGAGGCAGAGAGAGAGGGGGAAAGAGAGGGCAGGAGAGACAGAGAGAGAGAGAGATACTTAGTTTTGGGAGTTTTCCTTGTGTCTCTCCCTGAATCAGGCCTTTTGAGAGCCAGATGGGAGGGCTTTACAGTATTTTATTGGCCCGTGACGCCAGGCAAACTCAATCAAGCACAGATAAAGGGTTTGAAATGATATCGAGGAGGGCGTTTGAACCCGGGTGTGGCTGGTGTACAATCGCATGATTATTTATTGTGAGACTGTCAACGTTACTTTTATTAAAAAAACACCTGGAAAATCAAAAAAATGTTTTTTTACCGTCTTCATTTGTTCATTACATTTTACACCCTTTAAGGATCAGTCTGTGGTTTTGTAAAAAGGAACATTAATACATTTAAAAAATATTTTTTCTCGAACCAGCGATCTTTAAATGACTGACCCAACTCTCTAACCGCTAGGCTACCTGCCGTCCTCCTCCCGCCGTCAACCTCCTGGGGGTCTAGGCTACCCGCAGTCCTCCTGTAGTAACCTCCTGGGGGTCTAGGCTACCCGCAGTCCTCCTGTAGTAACCTCCTGGGGGTCTAGGCTACCCGCAGTCCTCCTGTAGTAACCTCCTGGGGGTCTAGGCTACCCGCAGTCCTCCTGTAGTAACCTCCTGGGGGTCTAGGCTACCCGCAGTCCTCCTGTAGTAACCTCCTGGGGGTCTAGGCTACCCACCGTCAACCTGCTGGGGGTCTAGGCTACCTGCCGTCCTCCTCCTGGGGGTCTAGGCTACCTGCAGTCCTCCTGTAGTAACCTCCTGGGGGTCTAGGCTACCTGCCGTCCTCCTCCTGGGGGTCTAGGCTACCTGCAGTCCTCCTGTAGTAACCTCCTGGGGGTCTAGGCTACCCGCCGTCAACCTGCTGGGGGTCTAGGCTACCTGCAGTCCTCCTCCTGGGGGTCTAGGCTACCTGCCGTCCTCCTCCTGTAGTAACCTCCTGGGGGTCTAGGCTACCTGCCGTCCTCCTCCTGTAGTAACCTCCTGTGGGTCTAGGCCGTCCTCCTGTAGTAACCTCCTGGGGATCTAGGCTACCTGCCGTCCACCTCCTGGGGGTCTAGGCTACCTGCCGTCCTCCTCCTGTAGTAACCTCCTGTGGGTCTAGGCCGTCCTCCTGTAGTAACCTCCTGGGGATCTAGGCTACCTGCCGTCCTCCTCCTGTAGTAACCTCCTGGGGGTCTAGGCTACCTGCCGTCCTCCTCCTGTAGTAACCTGCTGGGGGTCTAGGCTACCTGCCGTCCTCCTCCTGTAGTAACCTGCTGGGGGTCTAGGCCGTCCTCCTGTAGTAACCTCCTGGGGGTCTAGTCTACCTGCCGTCCTCCTCCAGTAGTAACCTCCTGGGGGTCTAGTCTACCTGCCGTCCTCCCCCTGTAGTAACCTCCTGGGGGTCTAGTCTACCTGCCGTCCACCTCCTGTAGTAACCTGCTGGGGGTCTAGGCTACCTGCCGTCCTCCTCCTGTAGTAACCTCCTGGGGGTCTAGTCTACCTGCCGTCCTCCCCCTGTAGTAACCTCCTGGGGGTCTAGTCTACCTGCCGTCCTCCCCCAGTAGTAACCTGCTGGGGGTCTAGGCTACCTGCCGTCCTCCTCCTGTAGTAACCTGCTGAGGGTCTAGTCTACCTGCCGTCCTCCTCCTGTAGTAACCTGCTGGGGGTCTAGGCCATCCTCCTGTAGTAACCTACTGAGGGTCTAGTCTACCTGCCGTCCACCTCCTGGGGGTCTAGGCTACCTGCCGTCCACCTCCTGGGGGTCTAGGCTACCTGCCGTCCACCTCCTGGGGGTCTAGGCTACCTGCCGTCCACCTCCTGGGGGTCTAGGCTACCTGCCGTCCACCTCCTGGGGGTCTAGGCTACCTGCCGTCCACCTCCTGGGGGTCTAGTCTACCTGCCGTCCTCCCCCAGTAGTAACCTGCTGGGGGTCTAGGCTACCTGCCGTCCTCCTCCTGTAGTAACCTGCTGGGGGTCTAGGCCATCCTCCTGTAGTAACCTACTGAGGGTCTAGTCTACCTGCCGTCCACCTCCTGGGGGTCTAGGCTACCTGCCGTCCACCTCCTGGGGGTCTAGGCTACCTGCCGTCCACCTCCTGGGGGTCTAGGCTACCTGCCGTCCACCTCCTGGGGGTCTAGGCTACCTGCCGTCCACCTCCTGGGGGTCTAGGCTACCTGCCGTCCACCTCCTGGGGGTCTAGGCTACCTGCCGTCCACCTCCTGGGGGTCTAGGCTACCTGCCGTCCACCTCCTGGGGGTCTAGGCTACCTGCCGTCCACCTCCTGGGGGTCTAGGCTACCTGCCGTCCACCACCTGTAGTAACCTCCTGGGGGTCTAGGCCGTCCTCCTGTAGTAACCTGCTGGGGGTCTAGGCCGTCCACCTCCTGGGGGTCTAGGCTACCTGCCGTCCACCTCCTGGGGGTCTAGGCCGTCCTCCTGTAGTAACCTCCTGGGGTCTAGGCCGTCCTCCTGTAGTAACCTCCTGGGGGTCTAGGCTACCTGCCGTCCTCCTCCTGTAGTAACCTCCTGGGGGTCTAGGCCGTCCTCCTGTAGTAACCTCCTGGGGGTCTAGGCTACCTCCTGTAGTAACCTCCTGGGGGTCTAGGCTACCTGCCGTCCACCTCCTGGGGGTCTAGGCCGTCCACCTCCTGTAGTAATCTCCTGGGGGTCTAGGCTACCTTCCGTCCACCTCCTGTAGTAACCTCCTGGGGGTCTAGGCTACCTGCCGTCCTCCTCCTGTAGTAACCTGCTGGGGGTCTAGGCCATCCTCCTGTAGTAACCTACTGAGGGTCTAGTCTACCTGCCGTCCACCTCCTGTAGTAACCTACTGAGGGTCTAGGCTAGCTGCTGTCCACCTCCTGTAGTAACCTCCTGGGGGTCTAGTCTACCTGCTGTCCACCTCCTGGGGGTCTAGGCTACCTGCCGTCCACCTCCTGTAGTAACCTGAGGGTCTTGGCTAGCTGCTGTCCACCTCCTGTAGTAACCTCCTGGGGGTCTAGTCTACCTGCTGTCCACCTCCTGGGGGTCTAAGCTACCTTCCGTCCACCTCCTGTAGTAACCTCCTGGGGGTCTAGGCTACCTGCCGTCCTCCTCCTGTAGTAACCTCCTGTGGGTCTAGGCCGTCCTCCTGTAGTAACCTCCTGGGGATCTAGGCTACCTGCCGTCCACCTCCTGGGGGTCTAGGCTACCTGCCGTCCTCCTCCTGTAGTAACCTCCTGTGGGTCTAGGCCGTCCTCCTGTAGTAACCTCCTGGGGATCTAGGCTACCTGCCGTCCACCTCCTGGGGGTCTAGGCTACCTGCCGTCCTCCTCCTGTAGTAACCTCCTGTGGGTCTAGGCCGTCCTCCTGTAGTAACCTCCTGGGGATCTAGGCTACCTGCCGTCCACCTCCTGGGGGTCTAGGCTACCTGCCGTCCACCTCCTGTAGTAACCTGCTGGGGGTCTAGGCTACCTGCCGTCCACCTCCTGTAGTAACCTCCTGGGGGTCTAGGCTACCTACCGTCCACCCTTCCATCGCCTACTTCCAACCAAGGTGCATGAATTGATGGGCCAACGGAAGTATTGGAGAATCGACTCTTGACGGACAGTGGAATGTTTTGTTGTTGATCTGAATAAACACGGAGTTACATCTAAAAAGGGATTTATTTTCTGCATAAAAATTAAATGTGAAAACCATCCTGAAACATCCACAACAAAAACAAATGTCTGGCAGAAATGAAAACACTTTCTGACTAAAATATAGAAATAAACTTGCAAGGTTGTAGAAGAGAAACACATAAAAACATTTTCCCTAAACTGTTTGAATTTCCGGTCTGTCTGTGAGATTCTGAAGTCGTTTTTAAAAATACTTCCTTTATTCAAAACAAGCAAGAAGAAGAAACATGGACCGTAAGGCGTGGTGGATAGAATCCATCTCCCTGGGAAGGCCAGGGGAGAGCAAGCGATCACAGATCAGCTGGGATCTCTAACGTCACTTCTCAGACCAAATGTGTAGAAGTTGCTGTAACATTCATCCCCCCCAGTAATTAAACAACAGACTTAAAATTCAATACAAATTTTAATTTCAAAGTTCTCAATGTTTGACTGCTAAAAAGATCGAAAGGAAAAGAATAAGTCATGTTTGTCTATTCATCAGTTAACATTTAAGGGGGTCTAGTCTACCCCCTGCTTTTTCTGAAAAGTGGCCAAATTCCTCCTCTCCTTCCTCCCTTCCCTCCTCTCCTTCCTCCCTTCTCCTTCCTCCCTTCCCTCCTCTCCTTCCTCCCTTCCCTCCTCTCCTTCCTCCCTTCCTTCCTCCCTTCCCTCCTCTCCTTCCTCCCTTCCTTCCTCCCTTCCCTCCTCTCCTTCCTCCCTTCCCTCCTCTCCTTCCTCCCTTCTCCTTCCTCTAACACGTGTGAGAAAGAACTGTGTATGTGTTTATCAGACAGCCAAACATACAGTATATATATGGCTAACGTACATAATAGCCAAGTTTTAAACTATAGAAAATAAACACACTGATGGGAGAGAGACAGGAAGGAAGGGACAGAGGAGGAAGAGGCTAGATATCCCGGGGGGAATTTAATAAGCAACAACTTGTTTTGTCATCAAAACCAGATTAAAACGGTTTGGAAATATTTCTTTTAAAAACAAACTGCTCCACAAAAAGATAAAGAGCAACGAAAACAAAAGAAGGAAACGATGTTTTGGAGATTAAGACCCACATAGATCAGGACTACAAGGCCTTCCATCCTAGACCAGTCTGGAGAGAGAGAGAGAGAGAGAAGGGGGCCTGAAGAGCTGGAGAGAGAGAGAAGGGGGCCTGAAGAGCTGGAGAGAGAGAGAAGGGGGCCTGAAGAGCTGGAGAGAGAGTTACAGAGAGAAAGAGGGAGAGGGTTACAGAGGAGAGGGGGTTACAGAGAGAAAGGGAGAGAGAGAGAGGGGGTTAGGGAGAGAGAGAGGGGGTTAGGGAGAGAGAGAGGGGGTTAGGGAGAGAAAGAGGGGGTTACAGAGAGAAAGAGGGGGTTACAGAGAGAGAGAGGGGGTTACAGAGAGAAAGAGGGGGTTACAGAGAGAAAGAGGGGGTTACAGAGAGAGAGAGGGGGTTACAGAGAGAAAGAGGGGGTTACAGAGAGAGGGAGTTTCTTTAGGGTCTTGATCTGGGCTGCAGTGATCTGCTCTTTACCTGAAACAAGAAGAGAGGACCTTAAGAGACCTGCACAGTACACACACACACACACACCACCTATTATTCTATATAGAAACAAAACAATAGACAGTTTCATTTCTTCATCTGAAATGTGTATTTAAACGAACGTCAGGTTTCTACACCGTCTGACTGCTGAAATCATCAACTCCTGGTCCCGCTGGAGAGCTGCAGGGTTTTGGTGCAATATTTACCTTGTTTAACACCTTCTCAGAGTGTTAACTAACGTTAGTGATATATTTACCTTGTTTAACACCTTCTCAGACGGTTAACTAACGTTAGTGAAATATTTACCTTGTTTAACGCTGTATATTACCTTCTCAGACTGTTAACTAACGTTAGTGAAATATTTACCTTGTTTAACACCTTCTCAGACTGTTAACTAACGTTAGTGAAATATTTACCTTGTTTAACACCTTCTCAGAGTGTTAACTAACGTTAGTGAAATATTTACCTTGTTTAACACCTTCTCAGAGTGTTAACTAACGTTAGTGATATATTTACCTTGTTTAACATCTTCTCAGAGTGTTAACTAACGTTAGTGATATATTTACCTTGTTTAACACCTTCTCAGAGTGTTAACTAACGTTAGTGAAATATTTACCTTGTTTAACACCTTCTCAGAGTGTTAACTAACGTTAGTGAAATATTTACCTTGTTTAACACCTTCTCAGACTGTTAACTAACGTTAGTGAAATATTTACCTTGTTTAACACCTTCTCAGAGTGTTAACTAACGTTAGTGAAATATTTACCTTGTTTAACGCCTTCTCAGACTGTTAACTAACGTTAGTGAAATATTTACCTTGTTTAACACCTTCTCAGACTGTTAACTAAACACAAAAATGGAATGTATTACCTAACATTTGCAAACTATTTCCTTGTTGAACGCACCTCGGGTAAAACTCCAGGACAATTAGGATTAAACCAACTCACAGTCAAGCCCCTGCCTGCTCTCTGCTGTTGGTATCTTCCCTGTCTGGCTGAGGGCTCCCCTCCTCCAGCACTTGGTCTCTCCCAGTCTGCCTCCTTCTCTCTCCCCTCTACAGGTCTAGGATCTGTCTCCCCTCACCTCTACAGGTCTAGGATCTGTCTCCCCTCACCTCTACAGGTCTAGGATCAGTCTCCCCTCACCTCTACAGGTCTAGGATCAGTCTCCCCTCCCCTCTGCAGGTCTAGGATCAGTCTCCCCTCCCCAGGTCTAGGATCAGTCTCCCCTCCCCAGGTCTAGGATCAGTCTCCCCTCTACAGGTCTAGGATCAGTCTCCCCTCCCCTCTACAGGTCTAGGATCAGTCTCCCCTCCCCTCTGCAGGTCTAGGATATGTCTCCCCTCCCCTCTGCAGGTCTAGGATCAGTCTCCCCTCCCCTCTGCAGGTCTAGGATCAGTCTCCCCTCCCCAGGTCTAGGATCAGTCTCCCCTCCCCAGGTCTAGGATCAGTCTCCCCTCCCCAGGTCTAGGATCAGTCTCCCCTCCCCAGGTCTAGGATCAGTCTCCCCTCCCCAGGTCTAGGATCAGTCTCCCCTCCCCAGGTCTAGGATCAGTCTCCCCTCTACAGGTCTAGGATCAGTCTCCCCTCCCCTCTACAGGTCTAGGATCTGTCTCCCCTCCCCTCTGCAGGTCTAGGATCTGTCTCCCCTCCCCTCTGCAGATCTAGGATCTGTCTCCCCTCCCCTCTGCAGGTCTAGGATCTGTCTCCCCTCCCCTCTGCAGGTCTAGGATCTGTCTCCCCTCCCCTCTGCAGGTCTAGGATCTGTCTCCCCTCCCCTCTGCAGGTCTAGGATCTGTCTCCCCTCCCCTTTGCAGGTCTAGGATCTGTCTCCCCTCACCTCTACAGGTCTAGGATCAGTCTCCCCTCCCCTCTGCAGGTCTAGGATCAGTCTCCCCTCCCCTCTGCAGGTCTAGGATCTGTCTCCCCCTCACCTCTGCAGGTCTAGGATCAGTCTCCCCTCCCCAGGTCTAGGATCAGTCTCCCCTCCCCAGGTCTAGGATCAGTCTCCCCTCCCCAGGTCTAGGATCAGTCTCCCCTCACCTCTGCAGGTCTAGGATCTGCGTGACATCCTCAGCTTTAGGGATCTTGATGGAGTTTGGCTCCTCCCCCGAGGGAGCGGAGTCCTGGGCTGGTGCCACCCTCTTCCTGCCTTTGCCTGCCCCTCCATCCTTCTCATTGGCCAGAGGGGAAGGTGTGGCCTTGGGGGGGCGTCCGCGGCGAGGTTTGGGGATGGTTGACGCACCTGTGGTGAGGTCAGAGGTCACTGTGTCCTCCTGAGAGAGGAGTAAAACAAATTACTAAATTAGAGAAGACAAAACATGAGGTTTCACAGGGTTTAATGAACTAACATGATGAGGTTTCACAGGGTTAAATGAACTAACATGATGAGGTTTCACAGGGTTTAATTAACTAACATGATGAGGTTTCACAGGGTTTAATTAACTAACATGATGAGGTTTCACAGGGTTAAATGAACTAACATGATGAGGTTTCACAGGGTTTAATGAACTAACATGATGAGGTTTCACAGGGTTTAATGAACTAACATGTTGAGGTTTCACAGGGTTTAATGAACTAACATGATGAGGTTTCACAGGGTTTAATGAACTAACATGATGAGGTTTCACAGGGTTTAATGAACTAACATGATGAGGTTTCACAGGGTTTAATGAACTAACATGATGAGGTTTCACAGGGTTTAATGAACTAACATGATGAGGTTTCACAGGGTTTAATGAACTAACATGATGAGGTTTCACAGGGTTTAATGAACTAACATGATGAGGTTTCACAGGGTTTAATGAACTAACATGATGAGGTTTCACAGGGTTTAATGAACTAACATGATGAGGTTTCACAGGGTTTAATGAACTAACATGATGAGGTTTCACAGGGTTTAATGAACTAACATGATGAGGTTTCACAGGGTTTAATGAACTAACATGATGAGGTTTCACAGGGTTTAATGAACTAACATGATGAGGTTTCACAGGGTTTAATGAACTAACATGATGAGGTTTCACAGGGTTTAATGAACTAACATGATGAGGTTTCACAGGGTTTAATGAACTAACATGATGAGGTTTCACAGGGTTTAATTAACTAACATGATGAGGTTTCACAGGGTTAAATTAACTAACATGATGAGGTTTCACAGGGTTTAATGAACTAACATGATGAGGTTTCACAGGGTTAAATTAACTAACATGATGAGGTTTCACAGGGTTTAATGAACTAACATGATGAGGTTTCACAGGGTTTAATGAACTAACATGATGAGGTTTCACAGGGTTAAATTAACTAACATGATGAGGTTTCACAGGGTTAAATTAACTAACATGATGAGGTTTCACAGGGTTTAATTAACTAACATGATGAGGTTTCACAGGGTTTAATGAACTAACATGAGGTTTCACAGGGTTTAATGAACTAACATGAGGTTTCACAGGGTTTAATGAACTAACATGAGGTTTCACAGGGTTTAATGAACTAACATGATGAGGTTTCACAGGGTTTAATGAACTAACATGAGGTTTCACAGGGTTTAATGAACTAACATGAGGTTTCACAGGGTTTAATGAACTAACATGATGAGGTTTCACAGGGTTTAATGAACTAACATGATGAGGTTTCACAGGGTTAAATTACCTAACATGATGAGGTTTCACAGGGTTTAATTAACTAACATGAGGTTTCACAGGGTTTAATGAACTAACATGATGAGGTTTCACAGGGTTAAATTAACTAACATGATGAGGTTTCACAGGGTTTAATGAACTAACATGATGAGGTTTCACAGGGTTTAATGAACTAACATGATGAGGTTTCACAGGGTTTAATGAACTAACACGAGGTTTCACAGGGTTTAATGAACTAACATGATGAGGTTTCACAGGGTTTAATGAACTAACATGAGGTTTCACAGGGTTTAATGAACTAACATGAGGTTTCACAGGGTTTAATGAACTAACATGAGGTTTCACAGGGTTAAATGAACTAACATGATGAGGTTTCACAGGGTTTAATGAACTAACATGATGTGGTTTCACAGGGTTTAATGAACTAACATGAGGAGGTTTCACAGGGTTTAATTAACTAACATGATGAGGTTTCACAGGGTTTAATTAACTAACATGATGAGGTTTCACAGGGTTTAATGAACTAACATGATGAGGTTTCACAGGGTTTAATGAACTAACATGATGAGGTTTCACAGGGTTTAATTAACTAACATGATGAGGTTTCACAGGGTTTAATGAACTAACATGAGGTTTCACAGGGTTTAATGAACTAACATGAGGTTTCACAGGGTTTAATGAACTAACATGATGAGGTTTCACAGGGTTTAATGAACTAACATGATGAGGTTTCACAGGGTTAAATTACCTAACATGAGGTTTCACAGGGTTTAATGAACTAACATGAGGTCTGAGGGGTCAGTTTAGGAGGTCTGAGGGGTCAGTTTAGGAGGTCTGAGGGGTCAGTTTAGGAGGTCACGGGGTCTCGCTCACCTTCTTCCCGTCGTCCTTCTTGGTGATAACAGGGTTCTCTTCATTCTCTCTCGCTCCGCCCTCTGACGACTCCGTCACAACATCCCTACAGGACAGGAAGGGGTTAACATCAACAGGAAGTGTGAGTTTAGGCGTGTGTCTATAATAAAGATGTGTGTTTAGGTGTAAAAATGTTTCATTTTATTATTATAGGAGGTCTACCACAGGAGGTCTACCACAGGAGGTCTAAAATACAGGAGGCCCAGCCCACAGGAGGCCCAGCCCACAGGAGGCCCAGCCCACAGGAGGTCTACCCACAGGAGGCCTAGCCTACAGGAGGCCCAGCCCACAGGAGGCCCAGCCCACAGGAGGCCCAGCCCACAGGAGGTCTACCCACAGGAGGCCCAGCCCACAGGAGGTCTACCCACAGGAGGTCCAGCCCACAGGAGGTCCAGCCCACAGGAGGTCCAGCCCACAGGAGGCCCAGCCCACAGGAGGTCTACCCACAGGAGGCCCAGCCTACAGGAGGCCTAGCCCACAGGAGGTCTACCACAGGAGGTCTAAAATACAGGAGGCCCAGCCCACAGGAGGCCCAGCCCACAGGAGGCCCAGCCCACAGGAGGTCTACCCACAGGAGGCCCAGCCCACAGGAGGCCCAGCCCACAGGAGGTCTACCCACAGGAGGTCTACCCACAGGAGGTCTAAAATACAGGAGGCCCAGCCTACAGGAGGCCTAGCCCACAGGAGGCCCAGCCCACAGGAGGCCTAGCCCACAGGAGGTCTAAAATACAGGAGGCCTAGCCTACAGGAGGCCTAGCCCACAGGAGGCCTAG
>NW_026600316.1:263658-286158 GCF_029448725.1 Salvelinus fontinalis
GTCACGATGGTTAACATACTGGCAGAATGGGCCTTTAGTCACGATGGTTAACATACTGGCTGAATGGGCCTTTAGTCACGATGGTTAACATACTGGCTGAATGGGGCCTTTAACATACTGGCTGAATGGGGCTTTAACATACTGGCATAATGGGCCTTTAGTCACGATGGTTAACATACTGGCAGAATGGGGCTTTAACATACTGGCTGAATGGGCCTTTAACATACTGGCTGAATGGGCCTTTAGTCACGATGGTTAACATACTGGCTGAATGGGGCCTTTAGTCACGATGGTTAACATACTGGCAGAATGGGCCTTTAGTCACGATGGTTAACATACTGGCTGAATGGCCCTTTAACATACTGGCTGAATGGCCCTTTAACATACTGGCTGAATGGACCTTTAGTCACGATGGTTAACATACTGGCTGAATGGGCCTTTAGTCACGATGGTTAACATACTGGCTGAATGGGCCTTTAGTCACGATGGTTAACATACTGGCAGAATGGGCCTTTAACATACTGGCAGAATGGGCCTTTAACATACTGGCAGAATGGGCCTTTAACATACTGGCTGAATGGGGCCTTTAGTCACGATGGTTAACATACTGGCAGAATGGGCCTTTAACATACTGGCAGAATGGGGCTTTAACATACTGGCTGAATGGACCTTTAGTCACGATGGTTAACATACTGGCAGAATGGGCCTTTAGTCACGATGGTTAACATACTGGCTGAATGGGCCTTTAGTCACGATGGTTAACATACTGGCTGAATGGGGCCTTTAGTCACGATGGTTAACATACTGGCTGAATGGGGCTTTAACATACTGGCTGAATGGGGCCTTTAACATACTGGCTGAATGGGCCTTTAACATACTGGCTGAATGGGCCTTTAACATACTGGCTGAATGGGCCTTTAACATACTGGCTGAATGGGCCTTTAACATACTGGCTGAATGGGCCTTTAACATACTGGTTGAATGGGCCTTTAGTCACGATGGTTAACATACTGGCTGAATGGGGCCTTTAGTCACGATGGTTAACATACTGGCTGAATGGGGCTTTAACATACTGGCAGAATGGGCCTTTAGTCACGATGGTTAACATACTGGCTGAATGGGGCCTTTAGTCACGATGGTTAACATACTGGCTGAATGGGGCCTTTAGTCACGATGGTTAACATACTGGCTGAATGGGCCTTTAACATACTGGCAGAATGGGACTTTAGTCACGATGGTTAACATACTGGCTGAATGGGCCTTTAACATACTGGTTGAATGGGCCTTTAGTCACGATGGTTAACATACTGGCTGAATGGGGCCTTTAGTCACGATGGTTAACATACTGGCAGAATGGGCCTTTAACATACTGGCTGAATGGGGCCTTTAACATACTGGCTGAATGGACCTTTAGTCACGATGGTTAACATACTGGCTGAATGGGGCCTTTAGTCACGATGGTTAACATACTGGCTGAATGGGCCTTTAGTCACGATGGTTAACATACTGGCTGAATGGGCCTTTAACATACTGGCTGAATGGGCCTTTAGTCACGATGGTTAACATACTGGCTGAATGGCCCTTTAACATACTGGCTGAATGGACCTTTAGTCACGATGGTTAACATACTGGCTGAATGGCCCTTTAACATACTGGCTGAATGGGGCCTTTAGTCACGATGGTTAACATACTGGCTGAATGGGGCCTTTAGTCACGATGGTTAACATACTGGCTGAATGGGCCTTTAGTCACGATGGTTAACATACTGGCAGAATGGGCCTTTAGTCACGATGGTTAACATACTGGCTGAATGGGGCCTTTAGTCACGATGGTTAACATACTGGCTGAATGGGGCCTTTAGTCACGATGGTTAACATACTGGCTGAATGGGGCTTTAACATACTGGCTGAATGGGGCCTTTAACATACTGGCTGAATGGGCCTTTAACATACTGGCTGAATGGGCCTTTAACATACTGGCTGAATGGGCCTTTAACATACTGGCTGAATGGGCCTTTAACATACTGGCTGAATGGGCCTTTAACATACTGGCTGAATGGGCCTTTAACATACTGGTTGAATGGGCCTTTAGTCACGATGGTTAACATACTGGCTGAATGGGGCCTTTAGTCACGATGGTTAACATACTGGCTGAATGGGGCTTTAACATACTGGCAGAATGGGCCTTTAGTCACGATGGTTAACATACTGGCTGAATGGGGCCTTTAGTCACGATGGTTAACATACTGGCTGAATGGGGCCTTTAGTCACGATGGTTAACATACTGGCTGAATGGGCCTTTAACATACTGGCAGAATGGGACTTTAGTCACGATGGTTAACATACTGGCTGAATGGGCCTTTAACATACTGGTTGAATGGGCCTTTAGTCACGATGGTTAACATACTGGCTGAATGGGGCCTTTAGTCACGATGGTTAACATACTGGCAGAATGGGCCTTTAACATACTGGCTGAATGGGGCCTTTAACATACTGGCTGAATGGACCTTTAGTCACGATGGTTAACATACTGGCTGAATGGGGCCTTTAGTCACGATGGTTAACATACTGGCTGAATGGGCCTTTAGTCACGATGGTTAACATACTGGCTGAATGGGCCTTTAACATACTGGCTGAATGGGCCTTTAGTCACGATGGTTAACATACTGGCTGAATGGCCCTTTAACATACTGGCTGAATGGACCTTTAGTCACGATGGTTAACATACTGGCTGAATGGCCCTTTAACATACTGGCTGAATGGGGCCTTTAGTCACGATGGTTAACATACTGGCTGAATGGGGCCTTTAGTCACGATGGTTAACATACTGGCTGAATGGGCCTTTAACATACTGGCAGAATGGGACTTTAGTCACGATGGTTAACATACTGGCTGAATGGGCCTTTAACATACTGGTTGAATGGGCCTTTAGTCACGATGGTTAACATACTGGCTGAATGGGGCCTTTAGTCACGATGGTTAACATACTGGCTGAATGGCCCTTTAACATACTGGCTGAATGGGGCCTTTAACATACTGGCTGAATGGGCCTTTAGTCACGATGGTTAACATACTGGCTGAATGGGGCCTTTAACATACTGGCTGAATGGGCCTTTAACATACTGGCTGAATGGGGCCTTTAGTCACGATGGTTAACATACTGGCTGAATGGGCCTTTAGTCACGATGGTTAACATACTGGCTGAATGGGCCTTTAACATACTGGCAGAATGGGCCTTTAGTCACGATGGTTAACATACTGGCTGAATGGGCCTTTAGTCACGATGGTTAACATACTGGCTGAATGGGCCTTTAACATACTGGCTGAATGGACCTTTAGTCACGATGGTTAACATACTGGCTGAATGGGCCTTTAACATACTGGCTGAATGGGCCTTTAACATACTGGCTGAATGGGCCTTTAGTCACGATGGTTAACATACTGGCTGAATGGGCCTTTAACATACTGGCTGAATGGGGCCTTTAACATACTGGCTGAATGGGGCCTTTAGTCACGATGGTTAACATACTGGCAGAATGGGGCCTTTAGTCACGATGGTTAACATACTGGCAGAATGGGCCTTTAGTCACGATGGTTAACATACTGGCTGAATGGGGCCTTTAGTCACGATGGTTAACATACTGGCTGAATGGGGCCTTTAGTCACGATGGTTAACATACTGGCTGAATGGGGCCTTTAGTCACGATGGTTAACATACTGGCTGAATGGTCCTTTAACATACTGGCAGAATGGGCCTTTAGTCACGATGGTTAACATACTGGCTGAATGGACCTTTAGTCACGATGGTTAACATACTGGCTGAATGGGCCTTTAGTCACGATGGTTAACATACTGGCAGAATGGGGCCTTTAGTCACGATGGTTAACATACTGGCAGAATGGGCCTTTAGTCACGATGGTTAACATACTGGCTGAATGGGGCCTTTAGTCACGATGGTTAACATACTGGCTGAATGGGGCCTTTAGTCACGATGGTTAACATACTGGCTGAATGGGGCCTTTAGTCACGATGGTTAACATACTGGCTGAATGGTCCTTTAACATACTGGCAGAATGGGCCTTTAGTCACGATGGTTAACATACTGGCTGAATGGACCTTTAGTCACGATGGTTAACATACTGGCTGAATGGGCCTTTAGTCACGATGGTTAACATACTGGCTGAATGGGCCTTTAACATACTGGCTGAATGGGCCTTTAACATACTGGCTGAATGGGCCTTTAACATACTGGCAGAATGGGGCCTTTAGTCACGATGGTTAACATACTGGCTGAATGGGGCCTTTAGTCACGATGGTTAACATACTGGCAGAATGGGCCTTTAGTCACGATGGTTAACATACTGGCTGAATGGGGTCTTTAGTCACGATGGTTAACATACTGGCTGAATGGGCCTTTAACATACTGGCAGAATGGGCCTTTAGTCACGATGGTTAACATACTGGCTGAATGGGGCCTTTAGTCACGATGGTTAACATACTGGCTGAATGGGCCTTTAACATACTGGCAGAATGGGCCTTTAGTCACGATGGTTAACATACTGTCTGAATGGGGCCTTTAGTCACGATGGTTAACATACTGGCTGAATGGACCTTTAGTCACGATGGTTAACATACTGGCAGAATGGGCCTTTAGTCACGATGGTTAACATACTGGCTGAATGGGGCCTTTAGTCACGATGGTTAACATACTGGCAGAATGGGCCTTTAGTCACGATGGTTAACATACTGGCAGAATGGGCCTTTAGTCACGATGGTTAACATACTGGCTGAATGGGCCTTTAGTCACGATGGTTAACATACTGGCTGAATGGGCCTTTAGTCACGATGGTTAACATACTGGCAGAATGGGCCTTTAGTCACGATGGTTAACATACTGGCAGAATGGGGCCTTTAGTCACGATGGTTAACATACTGGCTGAATGGGGCCTTTAGTCACGATGGTTAACATACTGGCTGAATGGACCTTTAGTCACGATGGTTAACATACTGGCTGAATGGACCTTTAGTCACGATGGTTAACATACTGGCTGAATGGACCTTTAGTCACGATGGTTAACATACTGGCTGAATGGGCCTTTAGTCACGATGGTTAACATACTGGCTGAATGGGGCCTTTAACATACTGGCTGAATGGACCTTTAACAGACTGGCAGAATGGGCCTTTAGTCACGATGGTTAACATACTGGCTGAATGGACCTTTAACATACTGGCTGAATGGGGCCTTTAGTCACGATGGTTAACATACTGGCTGAATGGACCTTTAGTCACGATGGTTAACATACTGGCTGAATGGGGCTTTAACATACTGGCAGAATGGGCCTTTAACATACTGGCAGAATGGGCCTTTAACATACTGGCAGAATGGGCCTTTAGTCACGATGGTTAACATACTGGCTGAATGGGGCCTTTAGTCACGATGGTTAACATACTGGCTGAATGGGCCTTTAGTCACGATGGTTAACATAACGGCAGAATGGGCCTTTAACATACTGGCAGAATGGGCCTTTAACATACTGGCTGAATGGGGCCTTTAGTCACGATGGTTAACATACTGGCAGAATGGGGCCTTTAGTCACGATGGTTAACATACTGGCAGAATGGGCCTTTAACATACTGGCTGAATGGGGCCTTTAACATACTGGCTGAATGGGGCCTTTAACATACTGGCTGAATGGGCCTTTAACATACTGGCTGAATGGGCCCTTTAGTCACGATGGTTAACATACTGGCTGAATGGGCCTTTAACATTCTGGCTGAATGGGGCCTTTAGTCACGATGGTTAACATACTGGCTGAATGGGGCCTTTAGTCACGATGGTTAACATACTGGCTGAATGGGCCCTTTAGTCACGATGGTTAACATACTGGCTGAATGGGGCCTTTAACATACTGGCTGAATGGGCCCTTTAGTCACGATGGTTAACATACTGGCTGAATGGGCCTTTAACATACTGGCTGAATGGGGCCTTTAGTCACGATGGTTAACATACTGGCTGAATGGGCCTTTAGTCACGATGGTTAACATACTGGCTGAATGGACCTTTAGTCACGATGGTTAACATACTGGCTGAATGGGGCCTTTAGTCACGATGGTTAACATACTGGCTGAATGGGGCCTTTAGTCACGATGGTTAACATACTGGCTGAATGGGGCCTTTAGTCACGATGGTTAACATACTGGCTGAATGGGGCCTTTAGTCACGATGGTTAACATACTGGCAGAATGGGGCCTTTAGTCACGATGGTTAACATACTGGCTGAATGGGCCTTTAGTCACGATGGTTAACATACTGGCTGAATGGGCCTTTAGTCACGATGGTTAACATACTGGCAGAATGGGCCTTTAACACTGTGCGTACCTCGTTAGCCTCAGGGTCGTCAGGACACTGTGTGTACCTCGTTAGCCTTAGGATCGTCAGGACACTGTGTGTACCTCGTTAGCCTTAGGATCGTCAGGACACTGTGTGTACCTCGTTAGCCTTGGGGTCGTCAGGACACTGTGTGTACCTCGTTAGCCTTAGGGTCGTCAGGACACTGTGTGTACCTCGTTAGCCTTAGGGTCGTCAGGACACTGTGCGTACCTCGTTAGCCTCAGGGTCGTCAGGACACTGTGTGTACCTCGTTAGCCTTAGGATCGTCAGGACACTGTGTGTACCTCGTTAGCCTTGGGGTCGTCAGGACACTGTGTGTACCTCGTTAGCCTTAGGGTCGTCAGGACACTGTGTGTACCTCGTTAGCCTTAGGGTCGTCAGGACACTGTGTACCTCGTTAGCCTTAGGGTCGTCAGGACACTGTGTGTACCTCGTTAGCCTTAGGGTCGTTAGGACACTGTGTGTACCTCGTTAGCCTTAGGGTCGTTAGGACACTGTGTGTGTGTGTGTACCTCGTTAGCCTTGGGGTCGTCAGGACACTGTGTGTACCTCGTTAGCCTTAGGGTCGTCAGGACACTGTGCGTACCTCGTTAGCCTTAAGGTCGTCAGGACACTGTGTGTACCTCGTTAGCCTTGGGGTCGTCAGGACACTGTGTGTACCTCGTTAGCCTTAGGGTCGTCAGGACACTGTGTGTGTGTGTGTACCTCGTTAGCCTTGGGGTCGTCAGGACACTGTGTGTACCTCGTTAGCCTTAGGATCGTCAGGACACTGTGTGTACCTCGTTAGCCTTGGGGTCGTCAGGACACTGTGTGTGTACCTCGTTAGCCTTGGGGTCGTCAGGACACTGTGTGTGTACCTCGTTAGCCTTGGGGTCGTCAGGACACTGTGCGTCCTTGGTCTGTTTGATGTTCTCCACCATCTTCCTCAGGAAGGCGTGACTGTTGTTCTCATTCTGCACCATCAACACCTCCAGCATGAACCACAGACACCTACACACACACACACACACACACACACACACACACACACACACAATCAGGAATACTCAAACTGTGTGTTCGTATGTGTAGGTCTGATTTAGGAGAGATGAAGAGGAGAGGCTATGTACTGTCTGATTTAGGAGCGATGAAGAGGAGAGGCTATGTACTGTCTGATTTAGGAGAGATGAAGAGGAGAGGCTATGTACTGTCTGGTTTAGGAGAGATGAAGAGGAGAGGCTATGTACTGTCTGATTTAGGAGAGATGAAGAGGAGAGGCCATGTACTGTCTGGTTTAGGAGAGATGAAGAGGAGAGGCCATGTACTGTCTGGTTTAGGAGAGATGAAGAGGAGAGGCCATGTACTGTCTGATTTAGGAGAGATGAAGAGGAGGGGCCATGTACTGTCTGATTTAGGAGAGATGAAGAGGAGAGGCCATGTACTGTCTGATTTAGGAGAGATGGAGAGGAGAGGCCATGTACTGTCTGATTTAGGAGAGATGAAGAGGAGAGGCCATGTACTGTCTGATTTAGGAGAGATGAAGAGGAGAGGTTATGTTCGTTCATGTGTGTGTGCGTGTGTCTGTGTGTGTTACAGTGTGTATGTGTGTGTGTGACAGTGTGTATGTGTGTGTGTGTGTATGTGACAGTGTGTGTGTGTGACAGTGTGTGTGTGTGTGTGTGTGTGTGTGTGTGTGTGTGTGTGTGTGTGTGTGTGTGTGTACTCACTCCTTGAGGTCTCGGAGCTGTTCAAAGTCCTGTGGCTTGGTGAAGTCTGGGTCATGAGCCAACAGGTGGATCATATAAGGAACCACGTACTCTGGTAGGAGAGACACCATCTTATCTATAGAGGGAGAGGGGGAAGGGGGAGAGGAGGGGACAAGGAGGGGAGAGGGTGGAGGAGAGACGGAGGGTGAAGGGGAGAGGGGGGAGGAGGGAGGAGAGGAGGGGAGAGGGTGGAGGAGAGACGGAGGGTGAAGGGGAGAGGGGGGAGGAGGGAGGAGAGGAGGGGGGAGGGTGGAGGAGAGACGGAGGGTGAAGGGGAGAGGGGGGAGGAGGGAGGAGAGGAGGAGGAGGAGAGGAGGGGAGAGGGTGGAGGAGAGACGGAGGGTGAAGGGGAGAGGGGGGAGGAGAGGAGGAGGAGGAGAGGAGGGGAGAGGGTGGAGGAGAGACGGAGGGTGAAGGGGAGAAGGGGGAGGAGGGAGGAGAGGAGGAGGAGGAGAGAGGGTGGAGGAGAGACGGAGGGTGAAGGGGAGAGGGGACAGGAGAGGAGGAGGAGGAGAGGAGGGGAGAGGGTGGAGGAGAGACGGAGGGTGAAGGGGAGAAGGGGGAGGAGGGAGGAGAGGAGGTGGAGGAGAGACGGAGGGTGAAGGGGAGAGGAGGGAGGAGAGGAGGAGGAGGAGGAGGAGAGGAGGGGAGAGGGTGGAGGAGAGACGGAGGGTGAAGGGGAGAGGAGGGAGGAGAGGAGGAGGAGGAGGAGGAGAGGAGGGGAGAGGGTGGAGGAGAGACGGAGGGTGGAGGGGAGAGGGGGGAGGAGGGAGGAGAGGAGGAGGAGGAGAGGGGTGAGGGGAGAGGGTGGAGGAGAGACGGAGGGTGAAGGGGAGAGGGGGGAGGAGGGAGGAGAGGAGGGGAGAGGGGGGAGGAGAGACGGAGGGTGAAGGGGAGAGGGGGGAGGAGGGAGGAGAGGAGGAGGAGGAGGAGGAGGAGGGGAGAGGAGAGACGGAGGGTGAAGGGGAGAGGGGGGAGGAGAGGAGGGGAGAGGGTGGAGGAGAGATGGAGGGTGGAGGGGAGAGGGGGGAGGAGGGAGGAGAGGAGGAGAGGGGTGAGGGGAGATATATTAACAGTGTGGTTGAGTCGTATGTTACAGTCCGGTTCACTAACCGTGGGTCAGGGGGTTGTTACGGTCCGGTTCACTAACCGTGGGTCAGGGGGTTGTTACGGTCCGGTTCACTAACCGTGGGTCAGGGGGTTGTTATGTTACGGTCCGGTTCACTAACCGTGGGTCAGGGGGTACTAACCGTGGGTCAGGGGGTTGTTATGTTACGGTCCGGTTCACTAACCGTGGGTCAGGGGGTTGTTATGTTACGGTCCGGTTCACTAACCGTGGGTCAGGGGGTTGTTATGTTACGGTCCGGTTCACTAACCGTGGGCCAGGGGGTTGTAATGTTACGGTCCGGTTCACTAACCGTGGGCCAGGGGGTTGTAATGTTACGGTCCGGTTCACTAACCGTGGGTCAGGGGGTTGTTGTGTTACGGTCCGGTTCACTAACCGTGGGTCAGGGGGTTGTTATGTTACGGTCCGGTTCACTAACCGTGGGTCAGGGGGTTGTTACGGTCCGGTTCACTAACCGTGGGCCAGGGGGTTATGTTACGGTCCGGTTCACTAACCGTGGCCCAGGGGGTTATGCTACGGTCCGGTTCACTAACCGTGGGTCAGGGGGTTGTTACGGTCCGGTTCACTAACCGTGGGTCAGGGGGTTGTTATGTTACGGTCCGGTTCACTAACCGTGGGCAAGGGGGTTATGTTACGGTCCGGTTCACTAACCGTGGGTCAGGGGGTTGTTATGTTACGGTCCGGTTCACTAACCGTGGGCCAGGGGGTTGTTACGGTCCGGTTCACTAACCGTGGGCCAGGGGGTTGTGTTACGGTCCGGTTCACTAACCGTGGGCCAGGGGGTTGTTATGTTACGGTCCGGTTCACTAACCGTGGGTCAGGGGGTTGTTACGGTCCGGTTCACTAACCGTGGGCCAGGGGGTTGTTATGTTACGGTCCGGTTCACTAACCGTGGGCCAGGGGGTTGTTACGGTCCGGTTCACTAACCGTGGGCCAGGGGGTTGTTATGTTACGGTCCGGTTCACTAACCGTGGGCCAGGGGGTTGTTACGGTCCGGTTCACTAACCGTGGGCCAGGGGGTTGTGTTACGGTCCGGTTCACTAACCGTGGGCCAGGGGGTTGTTACGGTCCGGTTCACTAACCGTGGGCCAGGGGGTTGTTATGTTACGGTCCGATTCACTAACCGTGGGCCAGGGAGTTGTTACGGTCCGGTTCACTAACCGTGGGCCAGGGGGTTGTTATGTTACGGTCCGGTTCACTAACCGTGGGCCAGGGGGTTGTTATGTTACGGTCCGGTTCACTAACCGTGGGTCAGGGGGTTGTTACGGTCCGGTTCACTAACCGTGGGTCAGGGGGTTGTTACGGTCCGGTTCACTAACCGTGGGCCAGGGGGTTGTTATGTTACGGTCCGGTTCACTAACCGTGGGCCAGGGGGTTATGTTACGGTCCGGTTCACTAACCGTGGGCCAGGGGGTTATGTTACGGTCCGGTTCACTAACCGTGGGCCGTTACGGTCCGGTTCACTAACCGTGGGCCAGGGGGTTGTTGTTGATGAACTCCCGCCTGATGCTGATGTTCTTGAGCAGACACTGTCTGGCGTGGGCCCTCCTCTCCTTGACCGGGTCTTTGGCGCACAGCGAGAAGACGGCCAGGTACTCTAACGGGAGGAGGAGCTTAACCAGAGCCAGGTGTAACTTCTGGGCAAAGATCTGACGCACCTGGTAACACTCATCCTGCAGGAGACCACAGAACAGGTCAACAACGACAGAACAGATCAACAACAACAACGACAGATCAACAACAACAACGACAGATCAACAACAACAACGACAGATCAACAACAACAACGACAGATCAACAACAACAACAACAGAACAGATCAACAACAACAACGACAGAAAACAGAAACGTTTCCTAAAGTCCCACCCTGACAGAAACGTTTCCTAAAGTCCCACCCTGACAGAAACGTTTTCTAAAGTCCCACAGCGACAGAAACGTTTCCTAAAGTCCCACCGTGACAGAAACGTTTCCTAAAGTCCCACCCTGACAGAAACGTTTCCTAAAGTCCCACAGCGACAGAAACGTCTCCTAAAGTCCCACAGCGACAGAAACGTTTCCTAAAGTCCCACCGTGACAGAAACGTTTCCTAAAGTCCCACCCTGACAGAAACGTTTCCTAAAGTCCCACCCCGACAGAAACGTTTCCTAAAGTCCCACAGCGAAAGAAACGTTTCCTAAAGTCCCACCCTGACAGAAACGTCTCCTAAAGTCTTTACGTTGTTATAGAAACGGTTCTTACGTTGATAAAGTCTTTACGTTGTTATAGAAACGGTTCCTAAAGTCTTTACGTTGTTATAGAAACGGTTCCTAAAGTCTTTACGTTGTTATAGAAACGGTTCCTAAAGTCTTTACGTTGTTATAGAAACGGTTCCTAAAGTCTTTACGTTGTTATAGAAACGGTTCTTACGTTGATAACCAGCCCACAGAGCTGGAACTGTTCTGGTGTGATGATGTCATGGTAAACCGGTTCCTGGGCCAGCTTCATGATGGCTCCTCCTGCTGCCAGACGCAGACGAGACATGTCTGACTTACTGCAGGAGGAGTGGGAGGAAGAGGAGGAAGGGGAGGAAGAGGAGGAGTGGGAGGAAGAGGAGGAGTGGGAGGAAGAGGAGGAGTGGGAGGAAGAGGAGGAAGGGGAGGAGTGGGAGGAAGAGGAGGAGTGGGAGGAAGATGAGGAGGAAGATGAGGAAGGGGAGGAAGATGAGGAAGATGAGGAAGGGGAGGAAGATGAGGAAGAGGAGAAGTGGGAGGAAGATGAGGAAGAGGAGGAAGGGGAGGAAGAGGAGGAGTGGGAGGAAGAGGAGGAAGAGGAGGAGTGGGAGGAAGAGGAGGAAGGGGAGGAAGAGGAGGAAGATGTGAGTAATGAGCATGAAGGAGTATTTTGTAACATATCCCCCAAAATGCAGTTAGCCTGACCGCTAACTAACGACCTCTAATCCCTAACCTTCAACACCTGATCTTCTTCTGTTCTGTGAGGTCTCCCTCTGAGACCAGCATGGCCGACAGCAGTCTGAACTCTGACCTCTACGTACCTGATCTTCTTCTGTTCTGTGAGGTCTCCCTCTGAGACCAACATGGCCGACAGCAGTCGGAGGGTGGAGTTGGCAGATTTAGACTGGCTGTTCTTCATACCGAGGAGCCAGCGGACCAACAGCTTAATGGCCTGCACCTGGAGAGGAGAGACGGAGAGGAGGAGGAGGGCGAGGGGAGGAGGAGGGCGAGGGGAGGAGGAGGGCGAGGAGAGAGATCACACGTTATACTAGCATCAGCATTCTACTCCTGGAAAGAGGGGGAGGGGGACGGACAGAGGAGGAGGGCGAGGGACAGAAAGAGAGAGGAGGAGGGCGAGGGACAGAAAGAGAGAGGGGAAGGGCGAGGGACAGAAAGAGAGAGGAGAAGGGCGAGGGACAGAAAGAGAGAGGAGGAGGGCGAGTGACAGAGAGAGAAGGAGGGCGAGGGACAGAAGAGAGAGGAGAAGGGCGAGGGACAGAAAGAGAGAGAAGGAGGGCGAGGGACAGAAAGAGAGTGGAGAAGGGCGAGGGACAGAAAGAGAGAGGAGGAGGGCGAGGGACAGAAAGAGAGAGGAGGAGGGCGAGGGACAGAAAGAGAGAGAAGGGCGAGGGACAGAAAGAGAGAGAAGGAGGGCGAGGGACAGAAAGAGAGAGAAGGAGGGCGAGGGACAGAAAGAGAGAGAAGGAGGGCGAGGGACAGAAAGAGAGAGGAGGAGGGCGAGGGACAGAAAGAGAGAGGAGGGTGAGGGACAGAAAGAGAGAGGCGGAGAGCGAGGGAGAGAGAAGGACAGAGAAGCGGAGAGCGAGGGACAGAGAGAGGAAGAGAGATAGTGCAGTTACCTTAGCCAGCACCTCAGGAGAGACTTCCTCATCAGATGTCCACAGCTTCCCATTCTTATTCCCTACAGACTGGAGACACATTCTTTACAATACTGTGTGTATTTATGTCTCTACAGACTGGTAGCATAGGTGTGTAGATACATGGATTTATGTGTGTGTGTGTCGTCGCTCCCAACACCCACCCTGTCATTCATGAGCAGGTCCTTGACGATGAAGTTGGCCACGATGGCCTTCATGGGGGACGCAAACTGATCTGGAGCCAGTAGGGAGATATGACCCAGACTAACAAGAGGGGTTATCAACTGTTCTGGGACGTCAGCATTCAGACTACGAGAGAGAGGCTGGGGGAGAGGAGAGAGAGAGGAGGAGAGAGAGGAGGAGAGAGGAGAGAGGGGTTATCAACTGTTCTGGGACGTCAGCATTCAGACTACGAGAGAGAGGCTGGGGGAGAGGAGAGAGAGAGGAGGAGAGAGAGAGGAGGAGAGAGGGGGTTATCAACTGTTCTGGGACGTCAGCGTTCAGACTACGAGAGAGGCTGGGGGAGAGGAGAGAGAGAGGAGGAGAGAGAGAGGAGAGAGAGAGGGGGTTATCAACTGTTCTGGGACGTCAGCGTTCAGACTACGAGAGAGAGGCTGGGGGAGAGGAGAGAGAGGAGGAGAGAGAGAGGAGGAGAGAGGGGGTTATCAACTGTTCTGGGACGTCAGCGTTCAGACTACGAGAGAGAGGCTGGGGGAGAGGAGAGAGAGAGAGGAGGAGAGAGAGAGGAGAGAGGGGGTTATCAACTGTTCTGGGACGTCAGCGTTCAGACTACGAGAGAGAGGCTGGGGGAGAGGAGAGAGAGGAGGAGAGAGAGAGGAGGAGAGAGGGGGTTATCAACTGTTCTGGGACGTCAGCGTTCAGACTACGAGAGAGAGGCTGGGGGAGAGGAGAGAGAGAGAGGAGGAGAGAGAGAGGAGAGAGGGGGTTATCAACTGTTCTGGGACGTCAGCGTTCAGACTACGAGAGAGAGGCTGGGGGAGAGGAGGGGAGAGGCTGGGGGAGAGGAGGGGAGAGGCTGGGGGAAGAGGGGGGGAGAGGAGGGGAGAGGCTGGGGGAAGAGGAGGGGAGAGGCGAGAGAGGGGGTTTGGGGCAAATCAAACACAACACATCACTGAGTAACTGCCTCCTTATTTTCCAGCATGGCGGTGGCTGCATCATGATATGTGTATGCTTGTCATCGGCAAAAACTGGGGAGTTTTTCAGGATGAAAAGAAGCAGGATGGAGCTAAGAACAGACAAAATCCTAGAGGAAAACCTGAGTCAGTCTGCTTTCCAACAGACACTGGGAGATGAATTTACCTTTCAGCAGGACAATAACCTAAAACACAAGGCCAAATATACACTGGAGTAGCTAACCAAGAAGACAGTGAATGTTCCTGAGTGGCCGAGTTACAGTTTTGACTTAAATCTACTTGTAAATCTATGAAAAGACTTGAAAATGGCTGTCTAGCCATGATCTCCAACATTTTGACAGAGCTTGAAGAATTATGAACATAATAATGGGTTAAAACTGTACAATCCAGGTGTGGAAAGCTCTTAGAGACTTACCCAGGAAGACTCTCAGCTGTAATGACTCTTAGAGACTTACCCAAGAAGACTCTCAGCTGTAATGACTCTTAGAGACTTACCTAAGAAGACTCCCAGCTGTAATGACTCTTAGAGACTTACCCAGGAAGCCTCCCAGCTGTAATGACTCTTAGAGACTTACCCAAGAAGACTCCCAGCTGTAATGACTCTTAGAGACTTACCCAGGAAGCCTCCCAGCTGTAATGACTCTTAGAGACTTACCCAAGAAGACTCCCAGCTGTAATGACTCTTGGAGACTTACCCAAGAAGACTCCCAGCTGTAATGACTCCTAGAGACTTACCCAGGAAGACTCCCAGCTGTAATGACTCTCAGAGACTTACCCAGGAAGACTCCCAGCTGTAATGACTCCTAGAGACTTACCCAAGAAGACTCCCAGCTGTAATGACTCTTAGATACTTACCCAGGAAGACTCCCAGCTGTAATGACTCCTAGAGACTTACCCAGGAAGACTCCCAGCTGTAATGACTCCTAGAGACTTACCCAGGAAGACTCCCAGCTGTAATGACTCCTAGAGACTTACCCAAGAAGACTCCCAGCTGTAATGACTCCTAGAGACTTACCCAAGAAGACTCCCAGCTGTAATGACTCTTAGATACTTACCCAGGAAGACTCCCAGCTGTAATGACTCCTAGAGACTTACCCAGGAAGACTCCCAGCTGTAATGACTCCTAGAGACGTACCCAGGAAGACTCCCAGCTGTAATGACTCTTAGAGACTTACCCAGGAAGACTCCCAGCTGTAATGACTCCTAGAGACTTACCCAGGAAGACTCCCAGCTGTAATGACTCTTAGAGACTTACCCAGGAAGACTCCCAGCTGTAATGACTCTTAGAGACTTACCCAAGAAGACTCCCAGCTGTAATGACTCTTAGAGACTTACCCAGGAAGACTCCCAGCTGTAATGACTCTTAGATACTTACCCAGGAAGACTCCCAGCTGTAATCACTCTTAGAGACTTACCCAGGAAGACTCCCAGCTGTAATGACTCTTAGAGACTTACCCAGGAAGACTCCCAGCTGTAATGACTCTTAGAGACTTACCCAGGAAGCCTCCCAGCTGTAATGACTCCTAGAGACTTACCCAGGAAGACTCCCAGCTGTAATGACTCTTAGAGACTTACCCAGGAAGACTCCCAGCTGTAATCGCTGCCAAAAGGTGTTTCTAACAGGTATTGACTCAGGGAGGGTGAACACTTATCTAATAATCGAGGTATATTAGTGGTGTATTTTTCCACCCACAGAGTATTTAGTAACACAATATGAAGAAATACAAGACTTTCTATTGGCACTGTAGTATCACCTAACAACACAGCCATACTCTGTGTGTGTGTGTGTGTGTGTGTGTGTGTGTGTGTGTGTGTGTGTGTGTTACCTCAAAGATCTGCGCCAGCTGGACCTCCTTGTTACAGAAGATGGCATGGATACAGTGGACAGCCTGTTTAGCCTGGTGGGGGGTTCCACGCTTAGCCTTCTGATGCAGGACTGGGATCAGGGTCCTGGAGGAAGGACAGGAGGTTAACAGACTGGGATCAGGGTCCTGGAGGAAGGACAGGAGGTTAACAGACTGGGATCAGGGTCCTGGAGGAAGGACGGGAGGTTAACAGACTGACTACAGGGACTGGAGGAAGGACAGGAGATTAACAGACTGACTACAGGGACTGGAGGAGGGACAGGAGGTTAACAGACTGGGATCAGGGTCCTGGAGGAAGAACGGGAGGTTAACAGACTGGGATCAGGGTCCTAGAGGAGGGACGGGAGATTAACAGACTGGGATCAGGGTCCTAGAGGAGGGACGGGAGATTAACAGACTGGGATCAGGGACTGGAGGAAGGACGGGAGGTTAACAGACTGGGATCAGGGTCCTGGAGGAGGGACAGGAGGTTAACAGATTGACTACAGGGACTGGAGGAAGGACGGGAGGTTAACAGACTGACTACAGGGACTGGAGGAAGGACGGGAGGTTAACAGATTGACTACAGGGACTGGAGGAAGGACAGGAGGTTAACAGACTGACTACAGGGACTGGAGGTTAACAGACTGACTACAGGGACTGGAGGGAGGACAGGAGGTTAACAGACTGACTACAGGGACTGGAGGTTAACAGACTGGGATCAGGGTCCTGGAGGAAGGACGGGAGGTTAACAGACTGGGATCAGGGTCCTGGAGGAAGGACGGGAGGTTAACAGACTGACTACAGGGACTGGAGGAAGGACAGGAGGTTAACAGACTGACTACAGGGACTGGAGGTTAACAGACTGGGATCAGGGTCCTGGAGGAAGGACGGGAGGTTAACAGACTGGGATCAGGGTCCTGGAGGAAGGACGGGAGGTTAACAGACTGGGATCAGGGACTGGAGGAAGGACGGGAGATTAACAGACTGACTACAGGGACTGGAGGAAGGACGGGAGATTAACAGACTGACTACAGGGACTGGAGGAAGGACGGGAGGTTAACAGACTGACTACAGGGACTGGAGGAGGGACAGGAGGTTAACAGACTGACTACAGGGACTGGAGGAGGGACAGGAGGTTAACAGACTGACTACAGGGACTGGAGGTTAACAGACTGGGATCAGGGTCCTGGAGGAAGGACGGGAGGTTAACAGACCGACTACAGGGACTGGAGGAGGGACAGGAGGTTAACAGACTGACTACAGGGACTGGAGGAGGGACAGGAGGTTAACAGACTGACTACAGGGACTGGAGGAAGAACAGGAGGTTAACAGACTGACTACAGGGACTGGAGGAAGAACAGGAGGTTAACAGACTGACTACAGGGACTGGAGGAGGGACAGGAGGTTAACAGACTGACTACAGGGACTGGAGGAGGGACAGGAGGTTAACAGACTGACTACAGGGACTGGAGGAAGGACAGGAGGTTAACAGACTGACTACAGGGACTGGAGGCTGGACAGGAGGTTAACAGACTGGGATCAGGGTCCTGGAGGAAGGACAGTAGGTTAACAGACTGGGATCAGGGTCCTGGAGGAAGGACGGGAGGTTAACAGACTGACTACAGGGACTGGAGGAAGGACAGGAGGTTAACAGACTGACTACAGGGACTGGAGGAAGGACAGGAGGTTAACAGACTGACTACAGGGACTGGAGGAAGGACGGGAGGTTAACAGACTGACTACAGGGACTGGAGGAAGGACAGGAGGTTAACAGACCGACTACAGGGACTGGAGGAAGGACAGGAGGTTAACAGATTGACTACAGGACTGGAGGAAGGACGGGAGGTTAACAGATTGACTACAGGGAGTATTCCCAATTCCAAATGGACCCTTCACCCCATGTATTAATTATCCACCTTGTCTCTCCCTCTCTCCCTCCCTACATCCCCCTTCCACCATGTCTCCCTCCCACCCTCCCTTCCTCTCCCACCCAGTCTCCCCCTCCCTCTCTCCCTCCCTACATCCCCCTTCCACCTTGTCTCTCCCTCCCACCCTCCCTTCCTCTCCCACCCAGTCTCCCCCTCCCTCTCTCCCTCCCTACATCCCCCTTCCACCATGTCTCCCTCCCTCCCTCTGCCACCCTCCCTCCTCCCTTCCTCTCCCACCCAGTCTCCCCCTCCCTCTCTCCCTCTCTACATCCCCCTTCCACCATGTCTCCCTCCCTCCCTCTGCCACCCTCCCTCCTCCCTTCCTCTCCCACCCAGTCTCCCCTTCCCTCTCTCCCTCCCTACATCCCCCTTCCACCATGTCTCCCTCCCTCCCTCTGCCACCCTCCCTCCTCCCTTCCTCTCCCACCCAGTCTCCCCCTCCCTCCCTCCCTACATCCCCCCTTCCACCATGTCTGCCTCCTCCTCCCTCCTCCCTCCCCTCCCTCCTCCTCTCCCTCCCTCCTCCCTCCTCCCTCTCTTACGATCGTATCTGCTGTAGTTCGGTCTCTATTTTCTGTCCGGTGTTCCTGAAGATCTGTATGGCTGCCTCCGCCACCTTGCCACCCTCCCTCCTCCCTCCCCTCCTCCTCCTCCCTCCTCCTCTCCCTCCTTCCCCTCCTCCTCCTCCCTCCCTTACGATCGTATCTGCTGTAGTTCGGTCTCTATTTTCTGTCCGGTGTTCCTGAAGATCTGTATGGCTGCCTCCGCCACCTTGTCATCCTCCATCTTCAGACACTGAAGAAGAGACTCATACGTCTCAGCAGAGTGGAACGCTGTGGGGTGGGTGAAGGACAGAACCTGGAGGAGGAAGAGGAGGAGGAGAGAAGAGGAGGAGAAGAAGAGGAGGAGAGGAGAGGAGGAGGATAGGGAGGGGAGGAGGAGGAGAGAAGAGGAGGAGGAGGAGAGGAGGGAGAGGAGGAGGAGAGGGAGAGGAGGAGGAGAGGGAGAGGAGGAGGAGAGGGAGAGGAGGAGGAGAAGGAGAGGAAGAGGAGGAGGAGAGAAGGAGAAAAGATGAGGAGACGAAGAGAAGATAAGGAGAAGGAGAGAAGAGGAGGAGGAGAAGATGCAGGAGTAGAAAGACAGGAAAGTTATTAATCTGTCCATTCATCCACCGGTCCCCTCGTTCCCTCACCCCCTCCCTCCCCCTCTCCACTCGTCACCTCCCTCCCTCCTTTCCCTCCCTCTCTCCCCTCGTCCCCTTCCTCCCTCTCTCCCCTCCCTCCCCTCCCTCTCTCCCTCCCTCTCTCCCTCTCTCTCCCTCTCTCTCCCTCCCCTCGTTCCCTCCCTCCCTCCCCTCTCTCCCTCCCTCCCTCTCTCTCCCTCCCTCTCCCTCCTCATCCTCCATCCATACCTTCAGTAGTTCCAGTCCAGAGCGGATGGCGGTATCTGGTGTGACACCTTCCTCATCATCATCAGCTGTCCCCTCAATAGACTTATTCAGCAGCTTGACCAGAGCACTGAGCAGAGAGATATCACATTATATAACCTCTTATAGAGCAGAGAGATATCACATAGAACATTATATAACCTCTTATAGAGCAGAGAGATATCACATATAACATTATATAACCTCTTATAGAGCAGAGAGATATCACATATAACATTATATAACCTCTTATAGAGCAGAGAGATATCACATATAACATTATATAACCTCTTATAGAGCAGAGAGATATCACATATACCATTATATAACCTCTTATAGAGCGGAGAGATATCACATATAACATTATATAACCTCTTATAGAGCAGAGAGATATCACATATAACATTATATAACCTCTTACAGAGCAGAGAGATATCACATATAACATTATATAACCTCTTATAGAGCAGAGAGATATCACATATAACATTATATAACCTCTTATAGAGCAGAGAGATATCACATATAACATTATATAACCTCTTATAGAGCAGAGAGATATCACATATAACATTATATAACCTCTTATACAGCAGAGAGATATCACATAACATTATATAACCTCTTATAGAGCAGAGAGATATCACATATAACATTATATAACCTCTTATAGAGCAGAGAGATATCACATATAACATTATATTACCTCTTATAGAGCAGAGAGATATCACATATAACATTATATAACCTCTTATAGAGCAGAGAGATATCACATATAACATTATATAACCTCTTATAGAGCAGAGAGATATCACATATAACATTATATAACCTCTTATAGAGCAGTTTGACCAGAGCAGAGAGATATCACATATAACATTATATAACCTCTTATAGAGCAGAGAGATATCACATAGAACATTATATTACCTCTTATAGAGCAGAGAGATATCACATATAACATTATATAACCTCTTATAGAGCAGAGAGATATCACATATAACATTATATAACCTCTTATAGAGCAGAGAGATATCACATATAACATTATATAACCTCTTATAGAGCAGTTTGACCAGAGCAGAGAGATATCACATATAACATTATATAACCTCTTATAGAGCAGAGAGATATCACATATACCATTATATAACCTCTTATAGAGCAGAGAGATATCACATATACCATTATATAACCTCTTATAGAGCAGAGAGATATCACATATAACATTATATAACCTCTTATAGAGCAGAGAGATATCACATATAACATTATATAACCTCTTATAGAGCAGAGAGATATCACATATAACACTATATTACCTCTTATAGAGCAGAGAGATATCACATATAACATTATATGACCTCTTATAGAGCAGAGAGATATCACATATAACATTATATAACCTCTTATAGAGCAGAGAGATATCACATATAACATTATATAACCTCTTATAGAGCAGAGAGATATCACATATAACATTATATAACCTCTTATAGAGCAGAGAGATATCACATATAACATTATATGACCTCTTATAGAGCAGAGAGATATCACATATAACATTATATAACCTCTTATACAGCAGTTTGACCAGAGCACTGAGCAGAGAGATATCACATATAACATTATATAACCTCTTATAGAGCAGTTTGACCAGAGCAGAGAGATATCACATATAACATTATATTACCTCTTATAGAGCAGAGAGATATCACATATAACATTATATGACCTCTTATAGAGCAGAGAGATATCACATATAACATTATATAACCTCTTATAGAGCAGAGAGATATCACATATACCATTATATAACCTCTTATAGAGCAGAGAGATATCACATATACCATTATATAACCTCTTATAGAGCAGAGAGATATCACATATAACATTATATAACCTCTTATAGAGCAGAGAGATATCACATATAACATTATATAACCTCTTATAGAGCAGAGAGATATCACATATAACATTATATAACCTCTTATAGAGCAGAGAGATATCACATATAACATTATATTACCTCTTATAGAGCAGAGAGATATCACATATAACATTATATAACCTCTTATAGAGCAGAGAGATATCACATATAACATTATATTACCTCTTATAGAGCAGTTTGACCAGAGCAGAGAGATATCACATATAACATTATATAACCTCTTATAGAGCAGAGAGATATCACATATACCATTATATAACCTCTTATAGAGCAGAGAGATATCACATATAACATTATATAACCTCTTATAGAGCAGAGAGATATCACATATAACATTATATAACCTCTTATAGAGCAGAGAGATATCACATATAACATTATATAACCTCTTATAGAGCAGAGAGATATCACATATAACATTATATAACCTCTTATAGAGCAGAGAGATATCACATATACCATTATATAACCTCTTATAGAGCAGAGAGATATCACATATAACATTATATAACCTCTTATAGAGCAGAGAGATATCACATATACCATTATATAACCTCTTATAGAGCAGAGAGATATCACATATAACATTATATAACCTCTTATAGAGCAGAGAGATATCACATATAACATTATATAACCTCTTATAGAGCAGAGAGATATCACATATAACATTATATAACCTCTTATAGAGCAGAGAGATATCACATATAACATTATATAACCTCTTATAGAGCAGAGAGATATCACATATAACATTATATTACCTCTTATAGAGCAGTTTGACCAGAGCAAAAAGATATCACATAACATTATATAACCTTTAATTCAGCAGCTTGACTAGAGCACTGAACAGATATAACTTCACACACACACAACACACACACACCATGTATTTACCTGATGGCCTCTGAGTCGATGTGGACGGGTGCGATGCGTTCCAACAGGAACTTCACCATCTCCAGGAAGGGGTTGGTGGGTTGTTTAGGGAACGTCAGTTTACGAGTAATCTCCCTCTGAAACACACGATCAATATCTAACTGGTAATCTCCCTCTGAAACACACGA
>NW_026600316.1:306158-323658 GCF_029448725.1 Salvelinus fontinalis
AACACTTTAACTAGATGTTAATTCAACAGTTGGCATTTATTTTGGGTCTAGTAGGTGTGTGTGTGTGTGCGTCCAGGGTTTTTTCTGGGTGGAAATGGGGCTTAGGTGGTGGGCTTGGCGTAAGGCTAGGTAGTAGATCTTATTTTACTATATACCGGTATTGATGCACGGACCGGTTTGAGTTTAAAACTTTACCTTCTATACCGAACAACAATATAAAACACAACATGTAAAGTGTTGGTCTCATGTTTTACGAGCTGAAATAAAATATCCCAGAAATGTTCCATACGCACACAAAGTTTCCCTCTCTCTCATTTTGGTGTACTAATTTGTTGACATCCCTGTTAGTGAGCATTTCTCCTTTGCCAAGATAATCCATCCACCTGACAGGTGTGACATATCAAGAAGCTGATTAACTTATTTGTGATAGGGGGCAGTATTTTCACGTCCGGATGAAAAGCGTGCCCAGAGTAAACTGCCTGCTACTCAGGCTCAGAAGCTAAGACATCCAAATCTACTAATAATATGCATAGAAGACACTCTGAAGTTTCTAAAACGGTTTGAATGATGTCTGTGAGTATAACAGAACTCATATGGCAGGTGAAAACCTGAGAAAAATCCAACCAGGAAGTGGGAAATCTGAGGTTTGTAGTTTTTCAAGTGATTGCCTATCCAATATCCAATGTAAATGGGGTCAGAGTGCACTTCCTAAGGCTTCCACTAGGTGTCAACAGTCTTTAGAACCTTTTTTCGTGCTTCTATTGTGAAAGGGGGAGAGAATAAGAGCACTCAGAGAAGGGGGTCGGGCTGAAAGCCACGAGTTGTTTATCGCTCGCGGCCGTGAGCGCCAGCTCCGTTCCCTTTCCTTCCTAATGACAAACGGAATTCTCCGGTTGGAATATTATTGAAGATTTATGATTAAAAAAAAAAACATCCTAAAGATTGATTATATACATCGTTTGACATGTTTCTATGAACTTTAAATTGAACTTTCGTCTGGACTTAGTGCCCGCGCTTTGTGCATTTGGATTAGTGAACTAAACACGCGAACAAAAAGGAGGTATTTGGACATAAAGATGAACTTTATCGAACAAAACGAGAAAAAAAATGTGGAACTGCGATTCCTGGGAGTGCATTCTGATGAAGATCATCAAAGGTAAGTGAATATTTATAATGCTATTTCTGACTTTTGTGACTCCTCTCTTTGGCTGGAAAAATGGGTGCTTTTTGTGACTAGGCGCTGACCTAACATAGCCGGTTGGTATGCTTTCACCGTAAAGCCTTTTTGAAATCGGACACTGTGGTGGAATTAACAAGAAGTTTATCTTAAAAATGGTGTATAATACTTGTATGTTTGAGGAATTTTAATTATGAGATTTGAATTTGGCGCCCTGCAATTTCCCTGGCTGTTGTCGAGGTGGGACGCGTACCACATATCCCAGAGAGGTTAAACAGCATGGTCATTACACAGGTGCACCTTGTGCTGGGGACAATAAAAAGGCCACTCTAAAAATGTGCAGTTTTGTCACACAACACAATTCCACAAGATGTCTGAAGTTGAGGGAGGTGTGCAATTGGCATGCTGACTACAGGAATGTCCACCAGAGCTGTTGCCGGAGAATTGAGTGTTCATTTCTCTACCATAAGCCGCCTCCAACGTAATTTAAGAGAAATTGGCAGTACGTCCAACCGGCCTCTCAACCGCAGACCGCATGTATGGCGTCGATTGTTGGCCCATAATCGTGCAGCGCTACGCAGCAGTGTGGACATGATCCCGAATGAGGTAGCAGGAAAATGCAGACATTTATGAAAATACATTTTGGGGGTTTGAATTAACAGGCCGTCCTGGTGGTGGCAGTGCCAAACTGTAGATGTTTTAAAAGCTAATTTCACGCAATTCTATACATTTTGCTCAGGCTTATGCCATCTGACTGACTCAGGGGGCCCCTTGCAATGACAAATATATATATTTTTTACTGTTTTGATATAAGCGGCCTGAAGAAAACACTTGAGGCCTGCCCAAGATTTTTAGATACAAAACACCCCCCCCCCCCTGTGTGTGTCGATGTGTCCTATACCTTGAGTTTAAACTCTAGCTGAGGCATGACAGACGTCAGTAGCAGAGGGTCGATGGAGAACAGTTCCTGGATCAGATTAAACCCCCCTGTGTGTGTCGATGTGTCCTATACCTTGAGTTTAAACTCTAGCTGAGGCATGACAGACGTCAGTAGCAGAGGGTCGATGGAGAACAGTTCCTGGATCAGATTAAACCCCCCCCCCCATGTGTGTGTCGATGTGTCCTATACCTTGAGTTTAAACTCTAGCTGAGGCATGACAGACGTCAGTAGCAGAGGGTCGATGGAGAACAGTTCCTGGATCAGATCAAACACGTGTTCTGACAGGTCGCTGACTGAAGACTTGCCCATCACCAGCACCTGGTTAAAGAACTGGAGGGGGGAGGGAGGGAAAGAGAGGGGGAGGGATGGGAGGGACGAGAGCGAGAGAGGGAGGAAGAGAGAGAGAGAGGGAGAGGCAGAGAGGGAGAGGCAGAGGGAGAGATGTTAGTTGGTCTGAACGGTCGAGAGAGTCTATATATATATATATATATATACACACACACACATATATAGTGTATAGTATATGTGTATAGTATATGTGTATATATATATATATATATATATATATATATATATATATATATATATATATATAGTGTATAGTATATATATATATAGTGTATAGTATAGGTATATATATATATATATATATATATATATATATATATAGTGTATAGTATATATATATATATGTGTATACTATACACATATATATATATATATATATATATATATATATATAGTGTATAGTATATGTGTATAGTATATGTGTGTATATATATATAGTGTATAGTATAGGTATATATATATAGTGTATAGTAGAGGTATATATATATATATAGTGTATAGTATATGTGTATAGTATAGTGTATATACTATATATATATAGTGTATAGTATATATATTTATATATAGTGTATAGTACAGGTATATATATATATAGTGTAGAGTACAGGTATATATATATATAGTACAGGTATATATAGTGTATAGTACAGGTATATATATATAGTACAGGTATATATATATATAGTGTATAGTACAGGTATATATATATATATATAGTGTATAGTACAGGTATATATATATATATATATAGTGTATAGTACAGGTATATATATATATATAGTGTATAGTACAGGTATATATATATATATAGTGTATAGTACAGGTATATATATATATATATATAGTGTATAGTACAGGTATATATATATATATAGTGTATAGTACAGGTATATATATATATAGTGTATAGTACAGGTATATAGTGTATAGTACAGGTATATATATATATAGTGTATAGTACAGGTATATATATATATAGTGTATAGTACAGGTATATATATATATAGTGTATAGTACAGGTATATATATATATATATAGTGTATAGTACAGGTATATATATATATAGTGTATAGTACAGGTATATATATATATAGTGTATAGTACAGGTATATAGTGTATAGTACAGGTATATATATATATAGTGTATAGTACAGGTATATTATATATAGTGTATAGTACAGGTATATATATATATAGTGTATAGTACAGGTATATATATATATAGTGTATAGTACAGGTATATATATATATAGTGTATGGTACATGTATATATATATATAGTGTATAGTACAGGTATATAGTGTATAGTACAGGTATATATATATATAGTGTATAGTACAGGTATATATATATATAGTGTATAGTACAGGTATATATATATATAGTGTATAGTACAGGTATATATATATATAGTGTATAGTACAGGTATATATATATATAGTGTATAGTACAGGTATATATATATATAGTGTATGGTACAGGTATATATATATATAGTACAGGTATATATATATAGTACAGGTATATATATATATAGTGTATGGTACAGGTATATATATATAGTACAGGTATATATATATAGTACAGGTATATATATATATAGTGTATAGTACAGGTATATATATATATAGTGTATAGTACAGGTATATATATATATAGTGTATAGTACAGGTATATATATATATAGTGTATAGTACAGGTATATATATATATAGTGTATAGTACAGGTATATATATATATATATAGTGTATAGTACAGGTATATATATATATAGTGTATAGTACAGGTATATATATATATATAGTGTATGGTACATGTATATAAGTGAACCAGTACTAACGTTTGCGATGCATGTCTCTATGGTCTGAACGGTCCTCTTCAGCAGAGTCTTGGCCAAGTCGTACGCCTGCTTATTCAGGTTCTGGACAGGAGAACAGAGGATTAAACATCTACAGGCTATCATGCTAATCAGTGTGTTACCTTGTGAGCAGGTATCAGGTTGATCAGTGTTACCTTGTGAGCAGGTATCAGGTTGATCAGCGTTACCTTGTGAGCAGGTATCAGGTTGATCAGTGTGTTACCTTGTGAGCAGGTATCAGGTTGATCAGCGTTACCTTGTGAGCAGGTATCAGGTTGATCAGCGTTACCTTGTGAGCAGGTATCAGGTTGATCAGCGTTACCTTGTGAGCAGGTATCAGGTTGATCAGTGTGTTACCTTGTGAGCAGGTATCAGGTTGATCAGTGTGCTACCTTGTGAGCAGGTATCAGGTTGATCAGTGTGTTACCTTGTGAGCAGGTACCAGGTTGATCAGTGTTACCTTGTGAGCAGGTATCAGGTTGATCAGTGTGTTACCTTGTGAGCAGGTACCAGGTTGATCAGCGTTACCTTGTGAGCAGGTATCAGGTTGATCAGTGTGTTACCTTGTGAGCAGGTATCAGGTTGATCAGTGTGTTACCTTGTGAGCAGGTATCAGGTTGATCAGTGTGTTACCTTGTGAGCAGGTATCAGGTTGATCAGTGTGTTACCTTGTGAGCAGGTATCAGGTTGATCAGTGTGTTACCTTGTGAGCAGGTATCAGGTTGATCAGTGTGTTACCTTGTGAGCAGGTACCAGGTTGATCAGTGTTACCTTGTGAGCAGGTATCAGGTTGATCAGTGTGTTACCTTGTGAGCAGGTATCAGGTTGATCAGTGTGTTACCTTGTGAGCAGGTATCAGGTTGATCAGTGTGTTACCTTGTGAGCAGGTATCAGGTTGATCAGTGTGTTACCTTGTGAGCAGGTATCAGGTTGATCAGTGTGTTACCTTGTGAGCAGGTATCAGGTTGATCAGTGTGTTACCTTGTGAGCAGGTATCAGGTTGATCAGTGTGTTACCTTGTGAGCAGGTATCAGGTTGATCAGTGTGTTACCTTGTGAGCAGGTATCAGGTTGATCAGTGTGTTACCTTGTGAGCAGGTATCAGGTTGATCAGTGTGTTACCTTGTGAGCAGGTATCAGGTTGATCAGTGTGTTACCTTGTGAGCAGGTATCAGGTTGATCAGTGTGTTACCTTGTGAGCAGGTATCAGGTTGATCAGGATGGTGTGTTACCTTGTGAGCAGGTATCAGGTTGATCAGTGTGTTACCTTGTGAGCAGGTATCAGGTTGATCAGTGTGTTACCTTGTGAGCAGGTATCAGGTTGATCAGTGTGTTACCTTGTGAGCAGGTACCAGGTTGATCAGTGTTACCTTGTGAGCAGGTATCAGGTTGATCAGTGTGTTACCTTGTGAGCAGGTATCAGGTTGATCAGTGTGTTACCTTGTGAGCAGGTATCAGGTTGATCAGTGTGTTACCTTGTGAGCAGGTATCAGGTTGATCAGTGTGTTACCTTGTGAGCAGGTATCAGGTTGATCAGTGTGTTACCTTGTGAGCAGGTATCAGGTTGATCAGTGTGTTACCTTGTGAGCAGGTATCAGGTTGATCAGTGTGTTACCTTGTGAGCAGGTATCAGGTTGATCAGTGTGTTACCTTGTGAGCAGGTATCAGGTTGATCAGTGTGTTACCTTGTGAGCAGGTATCAGGTTGATCAGTGTGTTACCTTGTGAGCAGGTATCAGGTTGATCAGTGTGTTACCTTGTGAGCAGGTATCAGGTTGATCAGTGTGTTACCTTGTGAGCAGGTATCAGGTTGATCAGGATGGTGTGTTACCTTGTGAGCAGGTATCAGGTTGATCAGTGTGTTACCTTGTGAGCAGGTATCAGGTTGATCAGTGTGTTACCTTGTGAGCAGGTACCAGGTTGATCAGTGTTACCTTGTGAGCAGGTATCAGGTTGATCAGTGTGTTACCTTGTGAGCAGGTATCAGGTTGATCAGTGTGTTACCTTGTGAGCAGGTATCAGGTTGATCAGTGTTACCTTGTGAGCAGGTATCAGGTTGATCAGTGTGTTACCTTGTGAGCAGGTACCAGGTTGATCAGTGTGTTACCTTGTGAGCAGGTATCAGGTTGATCAGTGTGTTACCTTGTGAGCAGGTATCAGGTTGATCAGTGTGTTACCTTGTGAGCAGGTATCAGGTTGATCAGTGTTACCTTGTGAGCAGGTATCAGGTTGATCAGTGTGTTACCTTGTGAGCAGGTACCAGGTTGATCAGTGTTACCTTGTGAGCAGGTATCAGGTTGATCAGTGTTACCTTGTGAGCAGGTATCAGGTTGATCAGTGTGCTACCTTGTGAGCAGGTATCAGGTTGATCAGTGTGTTACCTTGTGAGCAGGTACCAGGTTGATCAGTGTTACCTTGTGAGCAGGTATCAGGTTGATCAGTGTGTTACCTTGTGAGCAGGTACCAGGTTGATCAGCGTTACCTTGTGAGCAGGTATCAGGTTGATCAGTGTGTTACCTTGTGAGCAGGTATCAGGTTGATCAGTGTGTTACCTTGTGAGCAGGTATCAGGTTGATCAGTGTGTTACCTTGTGAGCAGGTATCAGGTTGATCAGCGTTACCTTGTGAGCAGGTATCAGGTTGATCAGCGTTACCTTGTGAGCAGGTATCAGGTTGATCAGTGTGTTACCTTGTGAGCAGGTATCAGGTTGATCAGTGTGCTACCTTGTGAGCAGGTATCAGGTTGATCAGTGTGTTACCTTGTGAGCAGGTACCAGGTTGATCAGTGTTACCTTGTGAGCAGGTATCAGGTTGATCAGTGTGTTACCTTGTGAGCAGGTACCAGGTTGATCAGCGTTACCTTGTGAGCAGGTATCAGGTTGATCAGTGTGTTACCTTGTGAGCAGGTATCAGGTTGATCAGTGTGTTACCTTGTGAGCAGGTATCAGGTTGATCAGTGTGTTACCTTGTGAGCAGGTATCAGGTTGATCAGTGTGTTACCTTGTGAGCAGGTATCAGGTTGATCAGTGTGTTACCTTGTGAGCAGGTATCAGGTTGATCAGTGTGTTACCTTGTGAGCAGGTACCAGGTTGATCAGTGTTACCTTGTGAGCAGGTATCAGGTTGATCAGTGTGTTACCTTGTGAGCAGGTATCAGGTTGATCAGTGTGTTACCTTGTGAGCAGGTATCAGGTTGATCAGTGTGTTACCTTGTGAGCAGGTATCAGGTTGATCAGTGTGTTACCTTGTGAGCAGGTATCAGGTTGATCAGTGTGTTACCTTGTGAGCAGGTATCAGGTTGATCAGTGTGTTACCTTGTGAGCAGGTATCAGGTTGATCAGTGTGTTACCTTGTGAGCAGGTATCAGGTTGATCAGTGTGTTACCTTGTGAGCAGGTATCAGGTTGATCAGTGTGTTACCTTGTGAGCAGGTATCAGGTTGATCAGTGTGTTACCTTGTGAGCAGGTATCAGGTTGATCAGTGTGTTACCTTGTGAGCAGGTATCAGGTTGATCAGTGTGTTACCTTGTGAGCAGGTATCAGGTTGATCAGGATGGTGTGTTACCTTGTGAGCAGGTATCAGGTTGATCAGTGTGTTACCTTGTGAGCAGGTATCAGGTTGATCAGTGTGTTACCTTGTGAGCAGGTACCAGGTTGATCAGTGTTACCTTGTGAGCAGGTATCAGGTTGATCAGTGTGTTACCTTGTGAGCAGGTATCAGGTTGATCAGTGTGTTACCTTGTGAGCAGGTATCAGGTTGATCAGTGTTACCTTGTGAGCAGGTATCAGGTTGATCAGTGTGTTACCTTGTGAGCAGGTACCAGGTTGATCAGTGTGTTACCTTGTGAGCAGGTATCAGGTTGATCAGTGTGTTACCTTGTGAGCAGGTATCAGGTTGATCAGTGTGTTACCTTGTGAGCAGGTATCAGGTTGATCAGTGTTACCTTGTGAGCAGGTATCAGGTTGATCAGTGTGTTACCTTGTGAGCAGGTACCAGGTTGATCAGTGTTACCTTGTGAGCAGGTATCAGGTTGATCAGTGTTACCTTGTGAGCAGGTATCAGGTTGATCACTGTGTTACCTTGTGAGCAGGTATCAGGTTGATCAGTGTGTTACCTTGTGAGCAGGTATCAGGTTGATCAGTGTGTTACCTTGTGAGCAGGTATCAGGTTGATCAGTGTTACCTTGTGAGCAGGTATCAGGTTGATCAGTGTTACCTTGTGAGCAGGTATCAGGTTGATCAGTGTGTTACACCTTGTGAGCAGGTATCAGGTTGATCAGTGTTACACCTTGTGAGCAGGTATCAGGTTGATCAGTGTTACACCTTGTGAGCAGGTATCAGGTTGATCAGTGTGTTACACCTTGTGAGCAGGTATCAGGTTGATCAGTGTGTTACACCTTGTGAGCAGGTATCAGGTTGATCAGTGTTACACCTTGTGAGCAGGTATCAGGTTGATCAGTGTGTTACCTTGTGAGCAGGTATCAGGTTGATCAGTGTGTTACCTTGTGAGCAGGTATCAGGTTGATCAGTGTTACCTTGTGAGCAGGTATCAGGTTGATCAGTGTGTTACCTTGTGAGCAGGTATCAGGTTGATCAGTGTGTTACCTTGTGAGCAGGTATCAGGTTGATCAGTGTGTTACCTTGTGAGCAGGTATCAGGTTGATCAGTGTGTTACCTTGCGAGCAGGTATCAGGTTGATCAGTGTTACCTTGCGAGCAGGTATCAGGTTGATCAGTGTTACCTTGCGAGCAGGTATCAGGTTGATCAGTGTGTTACCTTGCGAGCAGGTATCAGGTTGATCAGTGTGTTACACCTTGTGAGCAGGTACCAGGTTGATCAGTGTGTTACACCTTGTGAGCAGGTATCAGGTTGATCAGTGTGTTACACCTTGTGAGCAGGTATCAGGTTGATCAGTGTGTTACACCTTGTGTGCAGGTATCAGGTTGATCAGTGTGTTACACCTTGTGAGCAGGTATCAGGTTGATCAGTGTGTTACACCTTGTGAGCAGGTATCAGGTTGATCAGTGTGTTACACCTTGTGAGCAGGTATCAGGTTGATCAGTGTGTTACACCTTGTGAGCAGGTATCAGGTTGATCAGTGTGTTACACCTTGTGAGCAGGTATCAGGTTGATCAGTGTGTTACCTTGTGAGCAGGTATCAGGTTGATCAGTGTGTTACCTTGTGAGCAGGTATCAGGTTGATCAGTGTGTTACCTTGTGAGCAGGTATCAGGTTGATCAGTGTGTTACCTTGTGAGCAGGTATCAGGTTGATCAGTGTGTTACCTTGTGAGCAGGTATCAGGTTGATCAGTGTGTTACCTTGTGAGCAGGTATCAGGTTGATCAGTGTTACCTTGTGAGCAGGTATCAGGTTGATCAGTGTGTTACCTTGTGAGCAGGTATCAGGTTGATCAGTGTGTTACCTTGTGAGCAGGTATCAGGTTGATCAGTGTTACCTTGTGAGCAGGTATCAGGTTGATCAGTGTTACCTTGTGAGCAGGTATCAGGTTGATCAGTGTTACCTTGTGAGCAGGTATCAGGTTGATCAGTGTGTTACCTTGTGAGCAGGTATCAGGTTGATCAGTGTGTTACCTTGTGAGCAGGTATCAGGTTGATCAGGATGGTGTCCAGTAGTTCCTGTGTGACTCCGTCGCCCTCCATTATTATAGAACTCATCAGATCCAACATGTGCATCTGGACCTTCTGATTATGACTGTTACTGTGGGAGGGAGAGAGAGGGAGGGAGAGAGAAGGTGAGAGAGAGGGAGGAGGGGGGAGACAGAGGGAGAGGGGGAGGGGGGATAGAGGGAGGAGGGGGGGGAGAGGGAGGAGGGGGGAGAGGGGGAGGAGGGGGGAGAGGGAGGAGGGGGGAGAGGGGGAGGAGGGGGGAGAGGGAGAGAGGGGGAGGGGGGGTAGTGGGAGAGAGGGAGGGGTAGTGGGAGAGAGGGAGGAGGGGGGGGGTAGTGGGAGAGAGGGGGGGGTAGTGGGAGAGAGGGAGGGGTAGTGGGAGAGAGGGAGGGGTAGTGAGAGAGAGGGAGGGGTAGTGAGAGAGAGGGAGGGGTAGTGAGAGAGAGGGAGGGGGGGGGGGAGAAAGGTTAGAGGGATATTTCATCTTTATTTAACCAGGTAGGCCAGTTGAGAACAAGTTCTCATTTACAGCTGAGACCTGGCCAAGATAAAGCAAAGCAGTTCGAAACAAACAACAACACAGAGTTACACATGGAGTAAACAAACAGTCAATAATACAGGAGAAACGTCTATATACATTGAGGGCAAATGAGGTAAGATAAGGGAGGGTAAGGCAATAGGCCGTAGTGGGAAAATAACTACAATTTAGCATTGTAATTAGCGAGAGACAGGCTGGTATCACCCCTATAAAGACAGGCTGGTATCACCGCTATAAAGACAGGCTGGTATCACCGCTATAAAGACAGGCTGGTATCACCACTATAAAGACAGGCTGGTATCACCGCTATAAAGACAGGCTGGTATCACCGCTATAAAGACGGGCTGGTATCACCGCTATAAAGACAGGCTGGTATCACCGCCGCTATAAAGACAGGCTGGTATCACCGCTATAAAGACAGGCTGGTATCACCCCTATAAAGACAGGCTGGTATCACCCCTATAAAGACAGGCTGGTATCACCCCTATAAAGACAGGCTGGTATCACCGCTATAAAGACAGGCTGGTATCACCGCTATAAAGACAGGCTGGTATCACCGCTATAAAGACAGGCTGGTATCACCGCTATAAAGACAGGCTGGTATCACCACCGCTATAAAGACAGGCTGGTATCACCGCTATAAAGACAGGCTGGTATCACCGCTATAAAGACAGGCTGGTATCACCGCTATAAAGACAGGCTGGTATCACCGCTATAAAGACAGGCTGGTATCACCGCTATAAAGACAGGCTGGTATCACCGCTATAAAGACAGGCTGGTATCACCACTATAAAGACAGGCTGGTATCACCGCTATAAAGACAGGGCTGGTATCACCGCTATAAAGACAGGCTGGTATCACCGCTATAAAGACAGGCTGGTATCACCGCCGCTATAAAGACAGGCTGGTATCACCGCTATAAAGACAGGCTGGTATCACCGCTATAAAGACAGGCTGGTATCACCGCTATAAAGACAGGCTGGTATCACCGCTATAAAGACAGGCTGGTATCACCCCTATAAAGACAGGCTGGTATCACCGCTATAAAGACAGGCTGGTATCACCGCTATAAAGACGGGCTGGTATCACCGCTATAAAGACAGGCTGGTATCACCACTATAAAGACAGGCTGGTATCACCGCTATAAAGACGGGCTGGTATCACCGCTATAAAGACAGGCTGGTATCACCGCTATAAAGACAGGCTGGTATCACCGCTATAAAGACAGGCTGGTATCACCGCTATAAAGACAGGCTGGTATCACCCCTATAAAGACAGGCTGGTATCACCGCTATAAAGACAGGCTGGTATCACCGCTATAAAGACGGGCTGGTATCACCGCTATAAAGACAGGCTGGTATCACCACTATAAAGACAGGCTGGTATCACCGCTATAAAGACGGGCTGGTATCACCGCTATAAAGACAGGCTGGTATCACCACTATAAAGACAGGCTGATATCACCGCCGCTATAAAGACAGGCTGGTATCACCGCTATAAAGACAGGCTGGTATCACCGCTATAAAGACAGGCTGGTATCACCGCTATAAAGACGGGCTGGTATCACCGCTATAAAGACAGGCTGGTATCACCGCTATAAAGACGGGCTGGTATCACCGCTATAAAGACAGGCTGGTATCACCGCTATAAAGACGGGCTGGTATCACCGCTATAAAGACGGGCTGGTATCACCGCTATAAAGACAGGCTGGTATCACCGCTATAAAGACAGGCTGGTATCACCCCTATAAAGACAGGCTGGTATCACCCCTATAAAGACAGGCTGGTATCACCGCTATAAAGACGGGCTGGTATCACCGCTATAAAGACAGGCTGGTATCACCGCTATAAAGACGGGCTGGTATCACCGCTATAAAGACAGGCTGGTATCACCGCTATAAAGACGGGCTGGTATCACCGCTATAAAGACGGGCTGGTATCACCGCTATAAAGACAGGCTGGTATCACCGCTATAAAGACAGGCTGGTATCACCGCTATAAAGACAGGCTGGTATCACCGCCGCTATAAAGACAGGCTGGTATCACCACTATAAAGACAGGCTGGTATCACCACCGCTATAAAGACAGGCTGGTATCACCCCTATAAAGACAGGCTGGTATCACCACCGCTATAAAGACAGGCTGGTATCACCCCTATAAAGACAGGCTGGTATCACCACCGCTATAAAGACAGGCTGGTATCACCACTATAAAGACAGGCTGGTATCACCGCCGCTATAAAGACAGGCTGGTATCACCGCTATAAAGACAGGCTGGTATCACCACCGCTATAAAGACAGGCTGGTATCACCCCTATAAAGACAGGCTGGTATCACCGCTATAAAGACAGGCTGGTATCACCGCCGCTATAAAGACAGGCTGGTATCACCGCTATAAAGACAGGCTGGTATCACCGCTATAAAGACAGGCTGGTATCACCGCCGCTATAAAGACAGGCTGGTATCACCCCTATAAAGACAGGCTGGTATCACCCCTATAAAGACAGGCTGGTATCACCGCTATAAAGACAGGCTGGTATCACCGCCGCTATAAAGACAGGCTGGTATCACCCCTATAAAGACAGGCTGGTATCACCGCTATAAAGACAGGCTGGTATCACCGCTATAAAGACAGGCTGGTATCACCGCTATAAAGACAGGCTGGTATCACCGCTATAAAGACAGGCTGGTATCGCCGCTATAAAGACAGGCTGGTATCACCGCTATAAAGACAGGCTGGTATCACCGCTATAAAGACAGGCTGGTATCACCGCTATAAAGACGGGCTGGTATCATCACTATAAAGACAGGCTGGTATCACCGCTATAAAGACAGGCTGGTATCACCGCTATAAAGACAGGCTGGTATCACCGCCGCTATAAAGACAGGCTGGTATCACCGCGGCTATAAAGACAGGCTGGTATCACCGCTATAAAGACAGGCTGGTATCACCGCTATAAAGACAGGCTGGTATCACCACCGCTATAAAGACAGGCTGGTATCACCACTATAAAGACAGGCTGGTATTACCACTATAAAGACAGGCTGGTATCACCGCTATAAAGACAGGCTGGTATCACCGCTATAAAGACAGGCTGGTATCACCGCTATAAAGACAGGCTGGTATCACCGCTATAAAGACAGGCTGGTATCACCGCCGCTATAAAGACAGGCTGGTATCACCGCCGCTATAAAGACAGGCTGGTATCACCGCTATAAAGACAGGCTGGTATCACCGCTATAAAGACAGGCTGGTATCACCACCGCTATAAAGACAGGCTGGTATCACCACTATAAAGACAGGCTGGTATCACCACCGCTATAAAGACAGGCTGGTATCACCACTATAAAGACAGGCTGGTATCACCGCTATAAAGACAGGCTGGTATCACCGCTATAAAGACAGGCTGGTATCACCGCCGCTATAAAGACAGGCTGGTATCACCGCTATAAAGACAGGCTGGTATCACCGCTATAAAGACGGGCTGGTATCACCGCCGCTATAAAGACAGGCTGGTATCACCACCGCTATAAAGACAGGCTGGTATCACCGCTATAAAGACAGGCTGGTATCACCACTATAAAGACAGGCTGGTATCACCGCTATAAAGACAGGCTGGTATCACCGCTATAAAGACGGGCTGGTATCACCACTATAAAGACGGGCTGGTATCACCGCTATAAAGACAGGCTGGTATCACCGCTATAAAGACGGGCTGGTATCACCGCTATAAAGACGGGCTGGTATCACCGCTATAAAGACAGGCTGATATCACCGCTATAAAGACAGGCTGGTATCACCGCTATAAAGACAGGCTGGTATCACCGCCGCTATAAAGACAGGCTGGTATCACCACTATAAAGACAGGCTGGTATCACCACCGCTATAAAGACAGGCTGGTATCACCCCTATAAAGACAGGCTGGTATCACCACCGCTATAAAGACAGGCTGGTATCACCCCTATAAAGACAGGCTGATATCACCACCGCTATAAAGACAGGCTGGTATCACCACTATAAAGACAGGCTGATATCACCGCCGCTATAAAGACAGGCTGGTATCACCACTATAAAGACAGGCTGGTATCACCACCGCTATAAAGACAGGCTGGTATCACCCCTATAAAGACAGGCTGGTATCACCGCTATAAAGACAGGCTGGTATCACCGCCGCTATAAAGACAGGCTGGTATCACCGCTATAAAGACAGGCTGGTATCACCGCTATAAAGACAGGCTGGTATCACCGCCGCTATAAAGACAGGCTGGTATCACCCCTATAAAGACAGGCTGGTATCACCCCTATAAAGACAGGCTGATATCACCGCTATAAAGACAGGCTGGTATCACCGCCGCTATAAAGACAGGCTGGTATCACCCCTATAAAGACAGGCTGGTATCACCGCTATAAAGACAGGCTGGTATCACCGCTATAAAGACAGGCTGGTATCACCACTATAAAGACAGGCTGGTATCACCGCTATAAAGACAGGCTGGTATCGCCGCTATAAAGACAGGCTGGTATCACCGCTATAAAGACAGGCTGGTATCACCGCTATAAAGACAGGCTGGTATCACCGCTATAAAGACGGGCTGGTATCATCACTATAAAGACAGGCTGGTATCACCGCTATAAAGACAGGCTGGTATCACCGCTATAAAGACAGGCTGGTATCACCGCCGCTATAAAGACAGGCTGGTATCACCGCGGCTATAAAGACAGGCTGGTATCACCGCTATAAAGACAGGCTGGTATCACCGCTATAAAGACAGGCTGGTATCACCACCGCTATAAAGACAGGCTGGTATCACCACTATAAAGACAGGCTGGTATTACCACTATAAAGACAGGCTGGTATCACCGCTATAAAGACAGGCTGGTATCACCGCTATAAAGACAGGCTGGTATCACCGCTATAAAGACAGGCTGGTATCACCGCTATAAAGACAGGCTGGTATCACCGCCGCTATAAAGACAGGCTGGTATCACCGCCGCTATAAAGACAGGCTGGTATCACCGCTATAAAGACAGGCTGGTATCACCGCTATAAAGACAGGCTGGTATCACCACCGCTATAAAGACAGGCTGGTATCACCACTATAAAGACAGGCTGGTATCACCACCGCTATAAAGACAGGCTGGTATCACCACTATAAAGACAGGCTGGTATCACCGCTATAAAGACAGGCTGGTATCACCGCTATAAAGACAGGCTGGTATCACCGCCGCTATAAAGACAGGCTGGTATCACCGCTATAAAGACAGGCTGGTATCACCGCTATAAAGACGGGCTGGTATCACCGCCGCTATAAAGACAGGCTGGTATCACCACCGCTATAAAGACAGGCTGGTATCACCGCTATAAAGACAGGCTGGTATCACCACTATAAAGACAGGCTGGTATCACCGCTATAAAGACAGGCTGGTATCACCGCTATAAAGACGGGCTGGTATCACCGCTATAAAGACAGGCTGGTATCACCGCTATAAAGACGGGCTGGTATCACCGCTATAAAGACAGGCTGGTATCACCGCTATAGAGACAGGCTGGTATCACCGCTATAAAGACAGGCTGGTATCACCACCGCTATAAAGACAGGCTGGTATCACCGCTATAAAGACAGGCTGGTATCACCACCGCTATAAAGACAGGCTGGTATCACCGCTATAAAGACGGGCTGGTATCACCCCTATAAAGACAGGCTGGTATCACCACCGCTATAAAGACAGGCTGGTATCACCGCTATAAAGACAGGCTGGTATCACCGCCGCTATAAAGACAGGCTGGTATCACCACTATAAAGACAGGCTGGTATCACCGCTATAAAGACAGGCTGGTATCACCACCGCTATAAAGACGGGCTGGTATCACCACTATAAAGACAGGCTGGTATCACCACTATAAAGACAGGCTGGTATCACCGCTATAAAGACAGGCTGGTATCACCACCGCTATAAAGACAGGCTGGTATCACCACTATAAAGACAGGCTGGTATCACCGCTATAAAGACAGGCTGGTATCACCGCTATAAAGACGGGCTGGTATCATCACTATAAAGACAGGCTGGTATCACCGCTATAAAGACAGGCTGGTATCACCGCTATAAAGACAGGCTGGTATCACCGCCGCTATAAAGACAGGCTGGTATCACCGCGGCTATAAAGACAGGCTGGTATCACCGCTATAAAGACAGGCTGGTATCACCGCTATAAAGACAGGCTGGTATCACCACCGCTATAAAGACAGGCTGGTATCACCACTATAAAGACAGGCTGGTATTACCACTATAAAGACAGGCTGGTATCACCGCTATAAAGACAGGCTGGTATCACCGCTATAAAGACAGGCTGGTATCACCGCTATAAAGACAGGCTGGTATCACCGCTATAAAGACAGGCTGGTATCACCGCCGCTATAAAGACAGGCTGGTATCACCGCCGCTATAAAGACAGGCTGGTATCACCGCTATAAAGACAGGCTGGTATCACCGCTATAAAGACAGGCTGGTATCACCACCGCTATAAAGACAGGCTGGTATCACCACTATAAAGACAGGCTGGTATCACCACCGCTATAAAGACAGGCTGGTATCACCACTATAAAGACAGGCTGGTATCACCGCTATAAAGACAGGCTGGTATCACCGCTATAAAGACAGGCTGGTATCACCGCCGCTATAAAGACAGGCTGGTATCACCGCTATAAAGACAGGCTGGTATCACCGCTATAAAGACGGGCTGGTATCACCGCCGCTATAAAGACAGGCTGGTATCACCACCGCTATAAAGACAGGCTGGTATCACCGCTATAAAGACAGGCTGGTATCACCGCTATAAAGACAGGCTGGTATCACCGCTATAAAGACAGGCTGGTATCACCGCTATAAAGACGGGCTGGTATCACCGCTATAAAGACAGGCTGGTATCACCGCTATAAAGACGGGCTGGTATCACCGCTATAAAGACAGGCTGGTATCACCGCTATAGAGACAGGCTGGTATCACCGCTATAAAGA